>NW_007246808.1:391625-392242 GCF_000164805.1 Carlito syrichta | reverse complement strand
GGGCGCGTGGTCCCCGGAGGATGGGGCCAGAAGTGACGTCCAGGGGGCGTGGGCGTGGGCGTGGGCGGGGCGGGCCGGAGGTGAGCCGCTCCGCCCTGCCCACAGTGCCACGACTCCAGTGTGAAGTGCGCCGTCGGGGCACGCTCCGCGCCTGCGCACTTCCCGTCGGGGCACGTGGTCCGCGAGAAAGTGGGTGGGGCAGATTCGCTGTGTCCTTTGTCGCACCCCGCTTATGTCTCCGGCCTGCCTGCTCCCCCGTACAGACCTCACTCCTGGGGCTTCCGAACGACTACGCCTCTTCTCCGTATCCTGCACAGGCCCACGTGCTCCCCTCTCGGCCGCTCGGTCGTGACCACGGTGGCCTTCCAGGGATGCTCACGTGTTAAGAAAGATCCGGGGGCTGGGCGCGGTGGCTCAAGCTTGTAATCCCAGCACTTTGGAAGGCTGAGACGAGAGGATTGCCTGAATCCAGAGGTTCGAAACCAACCTGGGCAACTTGGCGAGACCTCGTCTCTACAGTAAATTAAAAAATAAGCCGGGCGTGGTGGCTCAGCCTGTAATCCCGCGCCTTTGGGAGGCTGAGGTGAGTGGATTGCCTGAGCCTGCAGGTTCGAGAC
>NW_007246808.1:340213-391309 GCF_000164805.1 Carlito syrichta | reverse complement strand
CGCCGGAACCCAGCAGGTCGAGGCTGTGGTGGTCATGAGCGTGCCACTGCACTCCAGCCTGGGCAACAGAGTGAGACTCCAACTCAAAAAAAAAAGAACGACCCTGGGTGAGAAGGGGCCGCCATACAGTCACTTGGGGAGTCCCCCCGGGGCCACCCCATCGTAGTAGCCGAGAATCGACATGTGATCATAGCTGCTGGGATGGGTTTTATACACACCAAGAACGGCTCTTGTGACACTGTGGAAGGTGGCAGGTCAGGTGGGACATTGTGTCATGTTAATAATGCATAGTCCTCCCACTCCCAAATGAGATTTAAGGAGTCTTTTAAAAATCATGTGTAAGAGATGGTTTAAAAATAAAATCTGCTAGAGGAATCAGAATGTGTGTTTGTATTGGGAACAGAATTCTTCTGGGAGTGCTGATGAGATGGATACTGGGGCTTAAAACTTAGCTTTAAAGTGCAGAAAGGAATATGAGGTAGTTTATATAGTTATTGAAAGAGTAGTAGTTGCCTAAGAAGCCTCAGGTGTCCTAGTTCTGGCCCATAAGGCAGAGGGCAGTGGCATCCAGCATGCCTCTGGTCACCCTTTGCACAGGCTGAAGTCATTAGGGGAGACATTTCCTCAGGGATTCTAATCAAATGCCTGCCTCTATCCAGTGGGTCCATCCCTCACCAGCAGTTCCTGTATCTAGGTGCCAGGGGTAAGAAAAGGGATGCATCTTCAAATAAGGAAGTCCCCATTGTGGCCACCCAACTCCTCCTCTTTGAAGGACACTTGCTGCCCATCACCTTGTGCCAGGACCATCTTTACTTTCCCCACAAAAGTTTCTTTCAGGACACACTGAGACTCCTAGCCTTGGGAACCACCTTGGGAGGCCTGGGCTTCCACTCATGCCTTGCCTGCCTAGAAGGCTGAATTGGCAGTGCCAGGGCTGGTGGAAGCTGTCTTGATGTGCTGGGGGTAGGAGAGGGAACCTCGTGAAATGTCTCTAGTCAGAGGGGTGATAAACTAGCTGAGGTGAGAACTTCCATCAAATTTTCCCTTGTCCATATGGATACACTCGTGTCTGCAGGAGAATTCTTGAGTGCTAATCGTTGGCAGCTCTTTCCTGGGTCCTGCTTTGAAATACTGGATACCCAAGAAATACCAGAGAAATTAACTTTGAGCCCTTAAACTTCAGAGGAGAGTTCACATACTCCACTGCTTCCAGAGGCCTGAAGGTAACAAAAAATGAGAAAAGTGGCCAGGTGTGAGTGATGGCAGGCCAGAGAGAGTGTGCCCCAACGGATGGGGGCCATTCATCTGCTCCAGTCAATTGCTGCTACTTAGGAACCAAATCCACTATCTCTGGATTTTTTTTTTAAGACAAAACAAAACAGGACTTGAATCTGAAATGTCTTGATTTTTAAACAGCAGTAGCTAATTGAAACATGTTTAAATACTGTGTAGACCAAACAGGACACTTTTGAGGGCCAGACAGGACCATGTGGATTGCCAGCTTGGTCCTCACCTTAGAAGTGAGTAGGCATACGTGCCAGCTATTTTTATGAGGCCAGCTGAGAGCCTGGAAGACTGGCAGAGGGGATGTGGAAGGGGATGGGCACTAAAGCATCAAAAAATTAGAATTCATGGTCTTCCTGCCACTGCTGGAAGGAGCCTATGCCGTCACTGTACGGCAACCTTTCACCTTAGAAGCGAAGATGTGAAGACTTAAGGCAGGGATTTGCTCACATAGAGTTGGGTTCTGTACTGATCCAGACATCAAGTATGCCAGCTCCCAGTCCACTCCCCCACACAAGCTCTGAATCAAAACCAGGACACACTGCCTAGGACACCAAACCTGGCTCCACCAGGAGCGCAAGAAACTGCCTACAAGCTGGCAAGTGATTCCCTTTCTGACTGGAGTCAAAGTTCTCCCTGTCTAGCCCAGCCCTCCCATTGGCCCATGAGATCCGCCCCCTCCAGCTTCCTGCCCCTGCCCCGAAGCTCTGTAAGAGGCGACATTCTCTGGAAACCAGTGGTCACTGCAGCACCATGACAGAGTCAGGCAAGGTAAGGAAGACACTTGTAGGCTAGCTGCTCCTTAGGGGGCCTGTCAGCCTTCAGAAAGTCAGGCCTGCACAGGTTGGAGCCAAAGGATCTCGCCGGACTCTTGGAGCCTCTGGCCTAGAGAGCTCCGAGTCAGACCTGAGTTGACCCAGTGAGGCCTGAGGCAAATCTGGTGGGGTGGGAAGAAGCAATGCCGGCACCCACCGTGGCTCCCGAAGCTGGGAGCCTCCACTCATGAGCTCACACACACCTTTCTCCTCTCTCCCCAGCCCATCCTCTACTCCTATTTCCGAAGCTCTTGTGCCTGGAGAGTCCGAAGTGGTAAGAGCTGTGTGTTCACCATGCTGAGCACTGGTAAAGGTGGGATGCAGTGCAGAAGCCCCGGGGGCAAAATGGGCCCCAGGGGGAAGGGGCGCTCAGTCACACAGGACTTTGCCCTCCACCACCACCCTGGCACCAGCATCCTGTCTCCTGGAGCCCCGATCCCTGAATGGCATCTCCAGGAAGTGCAGGCTGGAGGTGGGAGGAAGAGGATCTTTGTTCTCCTGGAACCCCTACCACCACACTCCAGAGTCCCTTGGCAACCCTACCCAAGGCAGATCACAAAATGCAGAAGTTCCTGGTAACAAGCAGGGGACAGCTGGCCTCCCTCTGTTCTTATCTCATTTAATCTGGCACATTAAACAGAGCTGGGCAGTGTCACCCTGGAGGCTCAGCCAGGGCCCTCGGGCGAGTCGTTTGAGCCAGCCTTCCCTCAGCTGAATGTCCTGGGCGAAGGTCACAGTCATGGCAGCCCACACTGAGGAAGAGCTCTGTGCTCAGTGGTTTTGTGTGCGTGATTCCATTTCAACCTAGGTGGGAAGTACTATTATTCTCCCCATTGTATAGATGAGGAAACTGAGGCAGAGAGACGTTAAATAACTTGGTAACTTGCCTGTGATCAAGCAGCTACTAAGAGGCAGAGCTGGAATTTGAACCACATAGTCTGATTCCAGAGTCCACGTTTTCGAAATTGAAAATAAGTAACATATAAGTGTAATGTAGCATTAATAAGGAAATATTGCTTTTTGTAGTAATTATTGAGCATTTATGATTTACTAGGCATTGTTCTAACCACTTTGCATACAATTTGTCTTTTTTTTTTTTTTTTTACAATAATCTTAATATAAATAAGATGATTTTGGGGGTCCCAGAGTACCAGTATGGAAACTGAGAAGTAGAGGTTAATTAATTAAAAGTTAGGCAGGAGTAGTATTTGTAGTGATTCACCAGAGCACATGGTCATTTCTAATTTTAACATATTAAGATATTTATGCTGTGTACAAGTGAAATTTGTCAATGCGTAGGTCTATATGCATTGCGATTTTGATACCTACTCAGTGATGATACATGAAAGGATAAATGCAGACCACTGAATTTTTAAGAACACAGTCCAGTGCAGAGCCCATGTTTCTAATAGCTATACTATGCTACTTGTCAGGTGAGGAAACTGAGACACAGAGGCCCATTGAGTTACTTGCCCAAGGCCACACAGCCAGCAAATGGATGTAATAAAATTTGAACCCAAGCAGCCTGCCTCCAGAGCCTGGCCCTAACTGCAAAGCCATCCCCCACCATCCCCTCTGTGGCCCCGCCCCACAGTCCCTTGGTATGAGCAAGAGCACTGGGTGCCCAGAGAAACTTCCCTCTGCCTAGGCAGAGCAGAGCAGTAGGAGCGGTCAGTCTGTGGAGCACTTCCATCTGTGGGTGCTGGCTGTCTTTGGGGCCTGCGTCCTACTCAGCCCCAGCCACTTCCACCTCCAGAGCGGAGTGACCAGCGCCAGGAGGAGCTTGGTGGTGTTCCCCTGGCCCTCTTCACACTGCCACCCACCTCGACCCCTCCCCTCACCGGGCCATTGCCACAGTTTAGTACCCAAGTGTGCCTGAACACGTGCACACACATACAGCCTTCTCCACTAGGGCTGACCCACGCATTTTGACCCTCAGCTTGCCAAGGGAAATTATCAAGAGGGATCTCCATCTGGCCTCTGGAGTCACAAGTGCCCCGAGACTGCCAAAGAGCCTGGAATCTGTAAACATCTCTGAGAACAGAGAATGGACTGGAAGACTCTTCCAAACAGAGGAAGGGTGCCAGCTGTCGTGTGTGCTCTGTGGTCACCTGAGCACCCTTCCTTGGCCCTTAGGTGTCCCAGTGAGGGAATGATCCCATGTCTCCAATGAAGACACCCCACTCCCCGCTGTGTAAAGATCTGGAGAGACAGAGGTGACAGGACACACCAGCTGTCCTCCAAGAGTCACAGTGGCCAGGACACACACCTTTATAGCAGCACCAGGGGCATAAGGGCCCCACTGGGGTCTCCAGAGAGTGAGGGTGCTAGGAGTTCAGGGGTGAGAGGCACTGCACACCTGGGGTGGGGGAAGAGGTGGTGACAAGGAAAGCTGGAGAGAAGGGGATGGTGCCGGGCTGGGCCTCCACCCTCTAGCAGTATGGAGAAACTTCCCCCACCACGGCCTCCTGTGAAACCTTGGGAGTGGAGGTGGAGGCTGCAACCCAACCCTGCTGTCTGCGGTCTCTCCTAGCTCTGGCCTTGAAAGGCATTGACTATGAGACGATGCCCATCAACCTCATCAAGGACGGGGGCCAGCAGGTACGGAGGCTGTCCCCAGGCCACGAAGTGGCATTGGAGGTCTTGGAGAGGTACCAAGTGGGAGGTGGGGGGGCTGTCCACCCCTGAGAAGTGAGCAATATCCTGTGGTCCCTGTGATCTGAAGAGGCTGCTGGTCTCCCCTGGGACAAGGTGGCAAATTGTGCAGTGGCAGGAGCCCCAGGAAGGGCCCAGGCTCCATGCTCTCCATCACGGCCTTGGGCTGTCCAGTGCTGACCCTGGGAGGCCCAGTGGAGAGAGGGTCCTTGCTTCATGCTGGGCCCTCTGGATGGCCGGCTAGGGTAGGAGCTGCCCTGGTGGCTGCAGCGTGAGATGCTGGGAAAGCCCATGGCCAGGTGTGGGATGGAGCCTTGCAGTTCAGCAGCTGCTGGGGTTCAGGATACTGCATGGTACGCTAGGGATTACCCCGGGCCTACGAGCTAGGGCCTTCCCAGGAAGAGGGGTCTGTGTGGGCGGCATCCTGAGGTTTCCTGCTTGCTTGGTTCTGCTCTGGCCGACTCTGGCCGGGCACCCTCCCTAGGGTCTTGTCTCCACAGTTCTCTGCGGAGTTCCAGGCACTGAACCCCATGAAGCAGGTGCCAGTCCTGAAGATCGATGGAATAACCATTGGCCAGTCAGTGAGTACAGGGCCTGGGGGACCCCTGCAGGAGCCTTGCCTGGAATGAGAGCCCTGGCAGCTCTTCCTCGCCTGGCTGGCCAAGGCGCTTAGCATCCAGGAGACGCTTAATAAATACTGGTCAAAGGGAGATTTGAGCATATGGGGACTAAGTTCTGCAGGATAAGGTCCAGAAAGGCTTCCCAGGGCTCAAGCTGAGGAGGTGGGAGGGGCGGAGGGGATGGCAGTGAAGAGGAGAAGTTTGCTGGCCTGTCCTCCTAGGCCAGGGTCCTGGGCCCTCTCCCTGCCTCACTGCGCCCTTCTGTACAGCTGGCCATCATCGAGTACCTGGACGAGACTCGTCCCACTCCGCGACTTCTGCCTCAGGACCCCAGGAAGAGGGCCAGCGTACGCATGATCTCCAACCTCATCGCGAGCGGCATCCAGCCCCTGCAGGCAGGCATCCTCCCGTCTCCCTCCGCCCCTCACCTTCAGGCATACATGCACACTGGCTGTGAGGTGCCCGGGGTGGGGGTGACCGGAGGACACGGGGATTCCCCAGGGCTTTGACCGAGACCATGTGGCGGGGGTGGAGGACAGGAATCCCAGAAATCAGCCTCCCCAGGGGCTTCCAGGGAGGTGTCTAGAGGGACTCGTAGTGGGACAGGGGGCTTCAGGGGGAGGCCGAGTGGGTACGGTCCAGGCCTCCACCTTCAACCATAGCAGCCTCACTTTCCCTCTGTTTGAGCTTAGGATTCTCGTAGGATTGTATTTTTTAAAAGTTTTCACTGACAAAACAAGGAAGTGTTGAAACAGTTCATCTGTGCCAACTCCTGACTTTGTGAGCAAGCAAACAGCCCCAGAAGGATGGGGTGACTTTGCCAAGTCACACAGCTCAGTAGTAGCAGAGCAGGGACCAAGCCCGGGGCCTCGTGCCCCTGAGCCCTCGCCCCCGTGTCATGTTATTGTTTGAACGAAGAATCTTGGGGCAGTCAGATGTCTCCACTTTACAGATGAGGAAACTGACGCCCAGAAGTAAGGTGGTTCCAGGAGTGCAAAGAGGGAGTCAGAGCAGGAATACCTGAGAGCCAGCCCCACACACGGCCCCGTCCCGCCCCACCCCGTGTCACACTCTCTCTCCTCTCAGACCAGAGGGTGCCAGGGAGATAGGCCTTAGGTGATGGCCACCCCTGCCACAGATATGGCAGTATACAGTGCCCCGACTCGTGTGCACCTCTGCCAGTTACGTGGCTTTCAGAGGCCATGGGGTGGCCTAAGAAGGTGGCATGGGGCGTCTCCCTCCAACCTCAGATCCCTGATGGGAGGGGCTCACACAGCTGGGAAGGGGGACAGGTACAGCCAGGGCAGGTGGGCACTTAGTCTCCCAGAAGGGCTTGGCGGAAGGGGCCCTGCCTGTCTCCCAGAGCAATCACAGGTCTTCCTTGGGCCACACAGAACCTGGGTGTCCTGAAGCAAGTGGGCCAGGAGAAGCAGCTGACCTGGGCCCAGAACGTCATCTCTGTGGGCTTTGGCGGTGAGTCCTCACTCCCTCGCGCTGCCCCCTGGCGTTCGTTCAGAGAAATGGCCCACGCAGGGGCCTGGCACCTGAACCCACCACCTAGGCTGCCTGGGTCTTGACGGTGGCAGGGAGGAGGGCAGGGCTGAGAGGCAGTGGGCTGAGTGAGCATCCAAGCCTGGCCTCAGGCTCCGTCCCCTCTGGGAACCTCCATATTTGAGCCCACAGTCCTCAGCCCTTGGGAGCTGGATAGCCCCATCTCTGCCTCTTCGCCCACTCCAGCCAGAGGCCAAGACCCGTGCAGAGCCAGCCCCTTGGGGTGGGCAATGGCTGGAGTGAGAGGTCTGAGGAAGCATCACAAACCTCCAGCAACCCTCCCCAGGCCTGGCACCACATTCCCTCCAACACCCAGGCCCGGCCTGTCACCTAGATGGGCACCTGTCTCATAACGGCGGAGGCTGATGTCCCTTCCTGTGCCCAGAGTAAGAGTCTTCCTGTCCCCACCACAGCTCTGGAGCGGATCCTGCAGAGCACAGCAGGGGAGTACTGCGTGGGAGATGAGGTGAGCCTGCCCGGGCCTGCCCTCTTGGCCTCCTCCCTCATGCTGACCCCAGGATGCCCCTCTCTCCCCCTGCCCTAGGGCAGGGTGCTTGGAGCTTCCTACGGAGGCATCACAGCAGGCCATGGGGGGATCTCTGTGCCAAGCAGTCAGCTCATGAGGCATGCCTCAGCTCACTTCTCAGAGGAAGGGCGGTTTGGGCAGCCTTGAGGGACGACACTGGATGATTCTCCATTCTTTCCCCATTCTGAGATTCTAGGATCCAGGTGCCCTGGCTCCTACAGGCTAAGGCCCTGCACCTGTGGTAATTCTGGTTCCAAGGTCCTCACCATGGGTATCTCCTCCCTGCTGGGATCCATCACTAAGTGCCTGGTGATGGCGTGTTCAACAAGCCGAGTAACTTCCACCAAGGCAATCAGATCTTCTCTGGCCACCCATGAAAATGGTTGTCAGGGCAACGAGGGCACCTCAGCTCTGGGGACAAACCCAGGCAGGTCAGGGTAGACAAGAGTGGGGGAAGAGCCAGAGCAGATGGGAGCATCAGGGGTTTGCACCCCCAGTACTCACAGGGACATATCCAGCCCAGCCAGTGAGTCTGAGATGCTCACCTGGTACAAGCCACACAACCCTTTTTCAGGTGACCATGGCTGATCTGTGCCTAGTGCCTCAGGTGGCAAATGCTGAGAGGTAAGAGAGAGCCCCGCCCCCCTGCCCTCTCCTGGCAGCGCCCACAATCAAGCCCCCGAGTTCAGCCACTCTTCCCCAGCAGGCCTAGGAGCCGCTGTGTCAGGCCACCAGCCACTGTGGCCTGGAAGAGACGGTATAAGAAATCAGGGTGGTGCCCCTCCCAGGCCACCACAGCCCAGGCCATCCCTGTACATAAGCCCTACTCCTAAGAGGAGCTGGCTCACCTGGTGACACTCCGAGGCACCCGTCTGCCATCCCTGGGCTGTCGGTGCCTAGCAGTGAGCTCTGCCTCTGCTTTCCTCCGTCAGCCCTTCCACAGGGCACAGACGAGCCCCTCTGTGGATGGCATTGTGCTGGGCATCAGTAATATGGAGACGGGTGGCACATTCCCTGCCCCTGAAAGCTTATGACATGGGGGAGAAACAGTCTGTATATGGAAGTGTCTAGCACTGGGCTTCACACTCAGGACGTTCTCAATCAATAGTTGTTGCTTAGAGAGGAACAGAAGGTAACAGATGCCAGACGACACTGCACAGGACCTGCCATCCCCCATGAAGGAGGCGTCCCTAGCAGGACTGCCATCCTCATCCTCCCCGGACCCCATCCAGCCCTGCTGTCTGCTCCCTCGCTGCCCCCAGGGCAGTCTCCAGGTGTCCCTGAAAATCTTGGCTTGGGGCCGTTTCTCTCCAGGTATAAGGTGGATCTCACCCCCTACTCCACCATCAGACGCATCAACAAGTCGCTGCTGGCCTTGGAGGCCTTCCAGGTGTCTCACCCCTGCCGGCAGCCGGACACACCTGCAGAGCTGAGGGCCTAACTCCCAGCCCTGCCCGCTGGCATGAGCAGGAGGGGCACAGGAGCAGAAGCCGGGTGGGCCCAACAGACCTGAAGACGAACAGGTCCTTTCTGAGGAAGCAGGAGATGAGAATTCTAGCCCTGTATCTGCCTTCCTGCTGAACCTCGTTCTGCCTCAGTTTCCTCATCTGCATGTGGGGTGGGTGGGATGAGGGGATGCCAGGAGTGGAGCGAGCAAGAACACCCCTGTGATCTGTGTCCAGCAGTCACGGAGATGAAGTGAGACAGGGGTCACGTGCCTGGTGCACTGACTGCAGCCCCCTACGGAAGCTCAAGTGCCTCTTCACGGCCCCGTATCATGCCCGATTCCAAAGAATGCCCCACTGAAATCCTGTCTGCATTCAACAGAAATGAAAGGTTAAAAAGATTCAATGGAAGCCCAGGACTCCTCTTGTCTGTCTGAACTGGAATCCCCCATGCCACGGCCAGCAGAGGAAGGCAGTCGGCCCCTGGGCCCCCGTGGCAGGCCTGGCCCCAGGGACCTGAGAACCAGAGAGAGAGAGAAACCCCAAAGCCTGCCTGAGGGACCCAGACGAGAGCCAAAAGAGAAGAGACCCGAGAGGCAGGGAAGCAGGCATCCCGTGAGTGGCTGTGCTCCTGGGTGAGGATCTGGGCCGTGGCTGAGTGCTCTGGCCCAGGGGACAAGTTGAGCCTCAGCACAGTCCTTTATCTTCAGGGGCAGCATGTTCAGACCAGTCCCAGGAGTGTGTCCTTGGGCATCGGTCATCACGAGTGGTCCTGGGAGTGGGACACAGGCTCCCCGGGCAGTGGGAAGAGCTGCTGACCTGGCCAGCTTGGGAGACCCGCCAGGGAACTGCACCCCACGGGCTGCAGTTGCTTGACCGTGCTTGGCTGGCCAAGGTGCCAGGCCCACCTCTTGGCAGAGATATGGCAGGGAGATTGGGGTCACTCCTGGGGGGGAAACAAGGTGACCTTGTGTGTCGTGCCTGAGATTTCATGCCACCCGCATGGCGAGGTTAAGCAGGAAATCGAGGTTTATGTGTCTGGTTCAGATGGAAGCCACCTTTCTCAGTCATGAGTCTCTTTTCTCCAGCCCCAGGCACCTAGGCTCACCTGGGCTCCTGTGTGGCCTCTCCTCTCTTAGACGGCCTGGGTTCAGACTCTAGCATGACCAAAGTGGGCACTCTTCTTTCTGAGGCAGGTTTGTCCTGGCAAAGCCAGAGAGAAGCAGAAGGTAGATGAGACACAGCCATGATGAGCATGACTCAATGGGACCTCCTGTCCCACCCTGCAGCCATATGGACCTTGTGTCTCAAATTACTCCAGACTTGCCCTGCCGGAGAAGGTTCACCTGGGCCCTCCACAAGAAGCCTGTACCTGAGGTAAAAGACTAATCTCTTCAGCCCAGAAATCAGGAGTCCTCACCTCTTGACTTGAATGCTGAAGTTGAAGGTGATAACACTCCTGTGGGTTTTAAAGGTAGAATTAACTCAGGGGAAAGGAGGGTGGCCCCACACTTTAGGGTCTTCCGGCAACTCTCAAGGCAGAGTGCCTCCCTGGGCCTGCAGAGACCAGAGGGGAGGGGCAGGCAAGCCCTGGGGGTTGGACTTGGCCACGGGGCTGCGGCTGCCCATCCCCAGGACTGTGTTCCCGGGACCACCTTCCCAGTGCCTTTGGGAGCCCAGCTGATCCAAAAGAATTTCCAGCACTGCAGAGGTTATCAGTTTCCCCACTGCCTGGCTCTTCCTGATCTTATCTCCAGGCAATGAGAAAGTCTTCAAGAGGCTTCTGGGAAGGGAGAGAACTAGATAGAATCTACATCTAGGTTCAGAAACAGATGACCCAAGGCCAGTCCCTTGACCTGAATGATTCTAGAAAGAACTAGGCATAATGAGGGAGTGATTTGGGATTTTTCCTAGAAGAAAACAATCTGATGGCTGTGCTACTTCAGTTGGCGATGGCCGTACCACCTTCCTCCATCCAGTCCGACATGCAGCAAGTCTTCCCTGGCGGCCGCCACAGGCTGGAAGCTGGGATGCCTGCAGAAGTGACTGCAGGAGTGGCACCTGCTCTTACTGAGTTCTGTCCCTCCACATACTCCTGCAAACCTCCTTGATGAGCTCTAACTCAGCCTCATATATTTATTGTCTATCTGCTTGTCTGACTTCTAGGCACTGATGTATTTCAACTCAGTAAGGTCTTCTAGACAGTATCGAAATATGAATCTTAGCTGGGCGTGGTGGCTTGCATCTGTAGTTCCAGCTACTTGGAAGGCTGAGGCGGAAGGATCGCCTGAGCCCAGCAGGTCGAGGCTGCAGTGGCCACGGGCGTGCCACTGTACTCTAGCCTAGGCAACAGAGTGAGACTCTAACTCAAAAAAAAAAAAAGAAAAAGAAATATGAATCTGTTTCACCTGAGCCATCCTAAAATTGGTGGCAAAAGCCAGTGGGTTTTAAGGACATCTAAATCAGGTAAAGAAGCCAGATGCAGTGGCTCACGCCTATAATCCCAGCACTTTGGGAAACAAAGGCAAGAGGATTGCCTGAGCCCACAGGTTCAAGACCAGCCTGGCAACTTGGTGAGACTGCAGCTCTACAATAAATCATAAATTTAGCTGGGCATGGTAGTGCACACCTGTGGTTCCAGCTACTTGGAAGGTTGAAGCAGAAGGATCGCCTGAGCCTAGCAGATTGAGGCTGCGGTGGCCATGAGCGTTCCATTGCACTGCAGCTTGGGTGACAGAGTGAGAGCCGACTCAAAAAAATCAGTCAATCAGGTAAAGAGGTGATTCAGCCTTCATTATCATACATTATTAAAAAACCATCTCTCAGCTGATGCACAGAACTCATTTACATATTATCACACAGTTCAGGTCCTATAGTTTGCTGTTACATGTGAAATGTAACATGACAATCAGTCCTGTGTGGGGAGGGAGAGGCCAAATGGTGTGACTTTTCCTCTGAGCTCAGCATGGGAGCACCAGGGATCCTCGGACTTCTCCAGAAAAACACCTGGTGGGTTCATGTGGGAATGGGACTGACTTATCCCACGGAATTGGCTCACAGGATCTTGGAGGCTGAGAAATCATGTGATCTGCTGTTGGGGAAGACCCAGGCCCACGGTAGTGTTGTTCAGTCCAGGTCTGAAGGCCTGAGAACCAGGGCCGCTGAGGGTGAAGATCCTACCCTAAGGCCCAGAGAAGACAAGATGGGATGACCCAGTGCAACCAATAAATTCCTCCTTCCTCCACCCTTGGTTCTGTTTGGGCCCTCGCAGGACTGAATGGTGCCACCCGTCCTGGGGAGGGTAATCAGTTTACCAAGTCCGCTGACTCCAATGCTAATCCCACAGAAACGCCCTCACAGACTCGCCCAGAATAATGTTTACTCTGGGTACCCCATGGCCCAGTCGCGTTGACACATAAAATTAACTGTCACAGCCTCTTTATTCATTTTGTCTCCCCCCAAACCCAGACAAAACTGTCCTTCCTTGCAAAAACAAATGCACCTAAGCCAAAGACACGCACTCCAGCTCCTGGGAGGGGACTCACCTGGAAAGTGCTGGCTTCTTGCAGGGATCCCACCGGGCGTGTGCGCCACCCTGAGGACATGACCAAACCTGTCTGGTTCTCAGCCACACTGGCTTTAGGAGGCCACTGGCCATCTATCTCCTTATCGCACGATGTTTTTGCAAAAGGCTTTTGTATGTCAAAGCTAGAACCCACAATGTGGGCGCTCTCCACACAGTCTGGAGCAACACTCTTGCCTCTCTCTTTACCCAGAACCCGGGAGAGAGCCTCAGCGCCCCAGGGCCTATGACAGCTTTTCTGGTATCTATTCTGGCTTTGGAGGTGGGGCTCTGGGGAAGTCAGGGAAGCTGAGGAGAGGGAGTTGGGTGGGCTGAGGAGAGAAGGCAGGCTCAGGGAGCCACCACTCAGGATCAGCTGAGGGATGGAATAGGGGGACGAGAAATCCCAGCCTCGCTGAATGACCACAGCTCACGAGCGAGGGGGAGCTCTCTGGGCCTGCAGTTTTTTGTTCGTTTTAGAGACAGGGTCTCCCTCTGTTGCCCAGGCTGGAATGCCGCTGTGCAACCGTAGCTCACTGCAACATCGAACTCCTGGGCTCAAGTGTTCCTCCTTCAGCCTTCCGAGTAGTTGGACGTGGCACACCACCACACTCGGTTGTTTTTTCTTTTTTTCTTTTTTAAAGACAAGGTCTCACTCTGTTGCCCATGCTGGTCTATTTATTATTTACTTAAGATTCAAGGGACACCGGTGCAGGCTTGTTCCGTGGTTATATTGCATCATGGTGAAGTTTGAATCTGTCACCCAATTATTGAACATGGTACCCGATAGGTCATTTCCAAGCCCTGTCCCCTCCCTCCCTCCCCGCTCTAGGAGTCCCCAGTGTCTGTTGTTCCCAACGTTATGCCCATGTGTGCCCAGTGTTTAGCTCCCATTTATAGGTGAGAACATGTGGTATTGGTTTTTTGTCTCTATGTCAAATCTCTCTTAGAACAATGGCCTCCAGTCGCATCCATGCTGCTGCTGCAGAGGACATGAATTCGTTCTTTTTTTATGGTTGCCCAGGTTGGTCTCAAAACCCTGGCCTCAAGGGAGCCACCTGTCTTGGCCTCCCAAAGCACTGGGATCACAGGTGACAGAAACCACACCCTGCCAGCAGTTTTGAGTCAGAATGAGGCTATCTTGTGTTTCCATAGAGTTCAGGTCAACAACATGGTCAGCTGCCCTGCTGTCCAGGAATGTGGAGACCTGAGTTTTGATGGCTTCAGCCCCATCCCACAGGGAACCCTCCTCCAGGGACCTGGGGCTGGCTACATGGGAGAGGAGAACCTCCTTCTGTTCTCAGAGGAGTGTAGCTGTGCTCTGGAGAATAGGAGAATATAGCATTTCTCAACCATCTTCCCTGCATGAGAGCAGAATTCCCTCAAAGTCCTCCAGTGCTGGACTACTGACCTACCTCCATTATCCCAGTACCAAGCAACATGACTAGCCCTGCTCCATTTTTTTTTTTTTTTTTTGAGTTGGAGTCTCACTCTGTCACCCAAACTGGAGTGCAGTGGCCGCTCCCAGTCACCGCAGCCTCAACCTGCTGGGCTCCGGCGATCCTTCCGCCTCAGCCTTCCAAGTAGCTGGAACTGCAGGCGTGTGCTACCACGCCCGGCTTATTTTGATTTATTGTAGAGATGAGGTCTCTCCAAGTTGCCCAGATGGGTCTCGAACCCGCGGGCTCAGGCAATCCACTCACCTCAGCCTCCCAAAGGAGCGGGATTACAGGCTGAGCCACTGAGCCTGACTAATTTTTTTTTTTTAGTTGGAATCTCACTCTGTCGCCCAGACTGGAGTGCAGTGGCTGCTCCCGGCCACCGCAGCCTTGACCTGCTGGGCTCCGGCGATCCTTCCACCTCAGCCTTCCAAGTAGCCGGAACTACAGGCGTGCACTATCACACCTGGCTGATGTTTTGATTTATTGTAGAGATGAGGTCTCACTGCCCAGGTGGGTCTCGAACCCATGGGCTCAGTCAATCCACTCACCTCAGCCTCCCAAAGGTGCGGAATTACAAACTGAGCCACCGAGCCCGGCTTAATTTTTTTTTTTTTTTTTTTTTTGAGTCAAGAGTCTCACTCTGTTGCCCAGGCTGGAGGGCAGTGGCACACTCATGACCACTGCAGCCTCGACCTGCTGGGCTGAGGTGATCCTTCTGCTTCAGCCTCCAGAGTAGCAAGGACTACAGGCACACACCATCATGCCTGGCTCATTTTTTGATTTATTGTAGAAATGAGGTCTCACCAAGTTGCCCAGGCTGGTCTCAAACCACTGGGCTCAGACAATCCTCTCGCCTCTGCCTCCCAAAGTGCTGGGATTGCAGGTGTGAGCCACCCTGCCCAGCCAAATGCGTGGTAAGTTGAAAGATGTCCTTCCTGTAAACCATGGTTGGTTACCCTCTCCTACCCCTCCCTGAATGTCTCCTCCCATCCTGTGATGCATCTTTTGAGGGCCTTAAAAGAGCATAAAGGAGCAAATATTTCCCTAGGTACAAAGACTTTCTTTAAGAGGACAGACCAAATGGCCCTAAGGCTTGGCAATAATTAAGCTTGTATAAAGGGTGTTGAAAAGCACCTCCCCTGCAACTCCCTCAAATCTGCAAACAAATTCTTATTTTCAGGAATCGGATGTATCTTCCAATCCAAGACTTTGTTTGTGCTAATACAAAATACTTGAGTGGGTCATTTAAAAGTGACAAAAATGTGTTTTCTCACGCTTCTGTAGGCTGGGAAGTCTAAGGTCAAGACACCTGCTGGTTCAGTGTCTGGTGAGGGCCTGGTCTTTGCTTCTAAGATGGCACCTTGAATGCTGTGTCCTCATGTGGCAGAATGCACTGATGGGCAAAAAAGGGCCTAACTCTCCTCCAGCCCTTTTTAAGGCACGAATCTATTCCACGAGGGCAGAGTCTTCAGGGCCTAATCACCTCCTAAAGGTCCCTCTTAATACTGCTGCACTGGGGACTGAGTTCTGACGTGCATTTTGGTGGGCACTCAAACATTCAGATCACTGCAAAGACCACCATGTTTTTAGGGACATTTTCCAGTAGGGGCTTCTCTCAAAAGGTGGAGTGGTAAGTCCAGGCCTTCATCCCTGTATCAGCTGACACCTGACCCTGATGTGCTCAAGGCCACGGGAGATCTGCTCAGCAGTCTTCCCAGAGCGGGAGTGGCCACGATAGAGGAAGAACAGTGCTGGGCGGCCTGATGCTGGTGGTTAGATGTGGAGGTCTTCCAGCTCTCCGGAAGTAATGAGCCCCCCGCAAATACTTCAGGAGAGATGCGGGAGGCAGGTGCTGCTGAGGACAAAGCAAAAAACAGGAGTTTGTTCCAAAGAAATGGTACATATCCATTAAGGAAAGTGGTAAACTTACTGGATAAATAAGATAAATACTCATTTTATGGGCTTCTTTTATTATTATTTTTTAATTATTAAAAGATTTTAGACCTCTGGTCTTGGCCGCAGAAGCGAGATGATGAAGAGAGTGTCATCGTTCGGAAAGTGTCGCAGTAAGACGCACAAGCTCTAAGGCCCGCCACCTTCAGAAGTCGACCTGTGGCAAACGTGGCTACCCTGCCAAGTGCAAGAGAAAGTATGACTGGAGTGCCAGGGTTAAAAGATGAAATACCACCAGGACTGGTTGGGTGAGGCCCCTAAAAATTGTATACCGCAGATTCAGACATGGATTCCATGAAGGAACAACATCTAAACCCAAGAGGGCAGCTGTTGCAGCATCCAGTTCATCTTAAAAATTTCAACAATTAGTCACACAATAAGTGTTCTGGTTTTAAAAACAAAACAACAACAACAAAAGGTTTAGAGACAGAGTCTCAGTATGCACAGACCAAACACGAATGCCTGGGCTCAAGTGATCCTCTCACCTCAGCCTCCCAAGTCACTGGGATTACAGGCATGCACTACCATGCCCCGATAATTAAAACAATTTTTTTTTAAATAGAGACGAGATCTCACCATGTTACCCAGGTTGGTCTCAAATTCCTGGGCTCAAGCCATTCTTCCACCTCAGCTTCCCAAAGTGCTGGGATTACAGGCATGAGCCACCATGTCCGGCCGGCTCTAACTTTTACACAGAACATATTTGGCTCCTGATTCCAAAGTCCCAAGCAAGCATCACTCTACTTCAGGAGAATACTCTGAACTAAAGCTAGCTGCCAAGTTTAAGCTTAGAACTGCACAAGAACATCAAGGTGACTGTCAAGAGCTGCAATTTGTGAGCTTCCTTATATAACCCTGAGCTGTGTCAAGGTCCATGATATAACAGATATGAGTGCTTTTACAAGTTAAAAATGAATCCTAAATATATTAAATGTCAGCAATGACATATTACATTCAGCATACCCAAACATGATCATTAAAGACCCTTAGCTGCATAGGCTTTCTATTGTTAGCCATGGTAGTTTGGTGGCAGATGACATTTATTTAACTCACAAGTATTTCAGACCCCTTCCTCTTACACTTCAGCCTCCGAAACATGTTGCAAAGAAAAGCAGAGAATGATCTCACAGGTTTATCTTGAAATCACAGATATCACTGAAGAAAATACGTAGGTGGCACCCTCACTGCTCCAATGAGTCTCATCATTGTGGGACAGACGCAGGGATATGGACAGGCAGATGTCAAAGATATGTTATGGTGTCATTTTTGTAAATGAAAATAGGTTGAGTAAATGTCACCAGATTATGTTAATGATTATCCTGGTGTCCAAAGCACTAGTTCCTAATTTGAAAAGAGTATGTTCGTGGGGAAAATGAGCCTCACTGGGGAGCAACTACTGACATAAACTCAGTGTTCTGTCTGTCAGTCATCACTATGAACTCAATTTTTCCCAAGCCCAGCTCCTGGTTCATAATACCTGGCATGAATTTCAAGGCAGATGAAAGATCTATTATTAATCTTATTCTCAATTTTTTTCTTGATTTTTAATTTTTCTTAATTTTTACAATCTTAATAGATTATGAAATAATTCATATAAATTTAAATGATGCCTTTCTTCTTAGGATAAAGAGGAGAGATGAAAGACAAAGAATTGAAAATGTAAACCAGGCTTGTTAAGATGTAACCCCAATGCTCCAGGTGCATAGTGAAAAAATTTATTTATGACAGATTTCAAAACTCCAAAGAGAAAGACAAAGAATGCACAAAAGCATCACAAAACTGTTACATAACATTAAAACACAGGAACCGAGCTATTTAAAGAACCATAGCTCAGGATCATCAGTGTATCACGGCAACACAGTGCCACAGGGTCGAAAACATGGTATTTTAAAAGAAAAACTACCCAGCAGGACATAAGAATTAAGTAATAATTTGGTACAGAACTCTTAGAAACCATAGGTGATGTTGACGGCATTTCTCATGGAAGTGAACATGTAAAACAAGTTGACCATAATAAATGATTAGTTGAAATATCTTTGTATTTTAAAGAAAAGAGATACAACAGTGACACGGTTTCCCTTCCAGACCCCTTTGTGTGATGTCAGCATCAGTGCATGATACAGAACAGAAAGAATATCTTTGTGGCTGCCAATTGCTTAAATGTTTACCAAGAAAACATGATCACGTCTCAGTCAGGTGACTGTCCCTGGCACCACAGAACGCCCTTTGGAAACATGAGCAGATGGCATAGGTCGTTTAGGAAATCTTCAGGCACCTCCTTCTGGTCCAATTATCCTTTTCCGAAGTCTGGCTTTCCTATCATCTGTTACTTGGATTGCTAAGCAGCCCTCTTTTGGGAATTTCAAAACACTTCCCATGATATGAAGAGAAAATGGGTACACAGAGTCATGGGCTACAGGTTTGCTTTCTACAGACCTGATTTGCTTTTTACCATGGCTAAATGGAAGTAATTCAGCTTGATTAAATGAAGGCGAATTCACTTATGAGATAATAATCTCAGAAAGAGAATTGAGTAAAGTTTTTAATATGGACTTTCTTAGTAAAATGTGCTGTTTGGGATGTGAGAGAAGGAATTCAGATAAGTTTTCCAGATGATTCTTGGCCCGAACCTAAGAATCAACAATAACAACTAGTAGCAAGGAACATTACAGACAAGGCTTTTCAACCCTGAGTGATGAAGAGAGTTTGGGAAGAGAGCCCCTTGAACTGCAAACTGCAGGCTCTGGGGTCATATTAGATACTAGAATTTTGACACCAAAACTTCAGGATGCTTCAAGATCCTATACTAGAACTGTAAAAAGTACACTTTTCCCCCTGGAAGTCATTTTACGTATATTATTTTTCCTCCAGATAAGTCACAAATACCTGCTTAAAACAACAGTAAACTGTGGAACTGAATAATGAAACCTGTATTTCTAGATACAGGGCAACTTTTCATCATGTCTTGGAATCAAGACCCATGATGTGCACTCTGGTTAGCATGCTAGGGGCCTAAAAGAAACCAAGGTACATGTCACAGAAAGAATGTGCTCTGGGACTTTGTTCCTAAAGAATGACTATTTGTAAATGAGACCCCCATCACAGGCTTCAGGCAGTACCCTGTTTCTCTAGCTTAGAAGTAAGGAATCCAAGCGGAGGGCTCTGAGTCCCTTCCCGAATGTGCAGGACCAATCCAGCACCTCAGAGGGAGCAGGGATGTCCGAGCCACACTCGAGGATGTAGTTGAGAGCTCTGCTCTCCTCCCCCAGCCCCCTCACGCTCCCTTTTTTTATTCTGTTTTCACTCCTTGCTATCGATTTTAAAAGGCAGTTTTCAAGCAGCACAAAAACGTTCAGCCCATGTCCTCCCTCACCCTCTAAAACAGTAGTCTTTTATGTGAATGTTAGGGTCATTCAACTCCACATCTTAGAACCACAGACCCTAGGGTAAAAAGGCAAATGTTTGCAGAGAAGTGGTCTTTAAAAACTATAAAAACACAGACTTTAGGTTTGGGTTTTACCTATTTCTCTCAGAGAGGGACTGAGTAGAGCTCATCAAAAACATAAACTCAGATATTTTCCATAGATCACACGTTTAACAATAATATCTAATCCCACTGATTAATATAAGACAGCTTTCAGATTTAACTCTTCCGGACAGACAATGGGACAATATACACTTTTTTAAAAGTCTGAGGTCTTCTTTCCAAAATAACAGACAAAAATATTTTTTAAAGTGCATGACTCAATTAAGAAAAAAGTATCTAAGAATGGTCTAATTTCAAGTTGCTACCTACTTCTGTTATAAAGCTACATGTTCTTTGAGGATTGCATTTTAATTTCAGAGTCCTGAGGACATGTCATAAAGCAAGAGAGGTGAGAAAAAACTCCTTCCAGAGCACTTCACAATCACCCTCACACTGGCATGCCAATTACAGAGGGAATGGCAGAAACCTCAGCCTGGGGAAAAGGGGAAACACTGGGGAGTGGGGACATTCGAAAGATGGAGACCCAGAAATATTTTTATAAAGACTACCTCCAGGGTAACCCATGTTGAACAAAAAAGGTCTGCCAAAAATCAGGGGCTCTCTGACATAGGAGAGACACTTACCAAAAGGAACAGAAAGCTAGAATCATCTTTACTTAAAAATTGGCAGTTTATAATTGTAAAACCTCTGTGGTGGGTAGATATATATTTACACTTCTTTTAAGTTTTCTATTTGCTGAAAATTTTTCATAATAGAATGCTGGACAAAATTAACACTTTTTTTTTTTTTTTTTGAGTCAGGGAGTCTTACTCTGTCACCCAGGCTGGAGTGCAGTGTTATCGCAGTGTCGACTTCCTGGGCTCAGGCAATCACTCTGCCTAAGGCTCCCAAATAACCTAGCTTATTTTTTTATTTTTGTAAAGATGAGGTCTTGCTATGTAACATAGGCTGGTCTCAAACTCCAGGTCACAAGTAATCCTCCCACCTTGGCCTCTCAACATGCAGGGATTACAGACATGAGCCACTGTGCTCAGCTTAAAAATTAACACTTTAAACATGCCTTCCTTTCTAAAAGTCCTATTTTATTAATGAAACAAAGAAATCCTGACTGTTCATGAAAAACCAGTATGGAATGAAATGTAATGATGCCCAGACAGTAATAGGCACAGAGGCAAGGGGAACAAATCTCTTGGACTTCCCTGATGCAGCAGAGCTAGGATTCCAAAGAAAATATGCTGAGAATCTCATGGCAAAAATAAACATAAATAAGTATCCTTATCCTTGGGAGCTTGCTATGTATGGCCTTACAGCTCCGTTTTGAGGGAAAGTCAGAAGTTAATAATAAACAAAAAAAATAAGCAAGGCTTCAGCTGACTAGAAACAGCTCCATAGAAAATTATTTTACAAAGATTATATTCAATTAGCTAAGGCATGATTTGACTTTAGTGATGACAGAGGGGTCACTCAGCAATTCCATGGGATGACCCAGGAAGGTGGCTTTTCACTGCCTAAATAGACAGTCACTAAAATAACTTCTCACAAGGTAGATAAATTTTGGCCAGTGTACTCCTCCGCACAACACACCTGCAAATATGACAGAATGGAGGTATGATGCTTCCCCGAAATTGGGAATGCTACAGCAACCCACACTATCCTTGCCTCTGGGTCTGCTCCAGGAGAAGAAGGTGTGGGATGACGGCCTGCCCCTTGGTGGGAATGCAGATACCGCTCCAGACCTTCCAAGAAGACTCCTGCTCTTGGAATTGCTGCCACTGTGTGGGGAGAGCCTTGGCATGAGACACCCAAACAATGAAGGGGTGCGCCGAAGGAAACAGCATGATAAGGGTGACACCTCAGAGGAGGCAAAGCACTCCAAAATCCTAGAATCCCAGGAGACCCCTGACTGGTGAGGCAATTCCTCTGCATTAATCCCCGGAGCACGGGCAGATTCCCACTCCACTTAGAATCCTCACAGGAAAACTGGGCTGTACCCTCCTAAACAGGGCTGGGTGGGCATCATAAACCCCAGTAGGGCAGATGCCTCCCAAAGCATCACAGGAGCGGACCTGCAAAAATCAAACAGGTTCACTTCCCCAATTCTCTAACAATACCATCCTCCCTTCACAGAAGAGGTGGCTTCCATGGCTCAGAACAGATGGGAAGCCTTCTGAGAAACAGATGGAAACTATTTCAAGGCAAAATGAAATGTGCTAAAAAATAAATAAAGTAATAAATAAATCTAATTCTTCCCCAAAATTCGTAGGCAGTAACAGACATAACACAAGGAACAAGAAACAGGGAGGCACAGACACACACTACACTGAGGTCCATCTCCTCTCCTCCTGCTCCACCGCCTGAGGGCCCGGCACCTGGGGCTCTGCTGACTGCCGGCTGCAGCACCGCCTGCACTCTGCAGCACTCCTGGGCCTTGGGGTAACAGTGGGAAGGGCAGTCACCAGGGTAATGCAGCTTTGGTCAGAGAGAGAACAAATACGATCAGCAGAAGCCATGAAGCTTCGCTATCTCCTTTCCTAAGGGACTCTAAACACTTAAAGCCTCAAGCCCTCCATGCAAGAAACCTACATCCAGAAACTGGAAATCTGATTGCATTTCACTGCATCTGGTTCCAAGGCAACATTTCTCCTAGCACTCCTACTTGAAAGATAAAAAGCGTGGGGAATCAGGAGTGTGTTTTCAATACCCTTCCTCCTTTGATCATACCAAAAAAATAGCACTTGGCTTTCAAAGATGAGGGTTCTGAGATCAGTTCAGGACCTAATTTCCACTCTATCCACTTCAAAGGCCAGTGTCCAAGGCAAGGGAAACCAGTTTTCGGAAGAGGAAGTGAAGGAGGCAGTTTTCCTTCCCAGAAGACCTTGGGTTACACAGATCGTCACTTGGGATTGCACGAAAGTTCCTGCTGTAATGGCACAGACACACAGGAAAGAGAAAAAACGAGGCGCCTAACCACCAGGAAGCGTAACATCCCTCCAAAGGCAGTGAGGTCTCCAGCCTAGGTGGAGACCAAGAACCAGCAGGCAGGAATGTGGCAGTGGTGAGGGCTGGACGGAGCTTCCCAGCCAAGAGACTGGGTTCCTTCATGGACAATGTGCTTTTTCCCTCTTCTGGCACCTTAGGAAGGAAAGCGAGTGGGCGCCACGAGATGCACTGGCAACAGAGGCTCCGGGAGAGGAGAGAGCAACAGTGGGAATGAGAACCCTTGGACCAAGCAGATCCATGTCTAGAAGACCACACCCTCCTGCCAGGCTCATGCCTGGCGGGCGCCCTCCAGAGGGATTTTCCTGGAGTCCGAAGCAAGGAGAGCACGAGTCAGGGAGCACAGAACAGGCGCGCAACACCACCACCTGCAGAAGCCGAGAAGAAGAGCTGTGCGCGGGTCAATGGTCAGGCACGTGACGGCTGGGGATGGGAGCCTCACGCTGCACTTCCAGCTCCTGCCCAGCCCCAACAGCGCCACCAGCTGGCAGCCTGCTCAGCCAGCAACACAGCCTGCCCGTGCCACGGCCTCAGCTGGTGTAGTAGATGTGGAAGTAGAGTGTCTTGTTGCGCAGCAGCGAATAGGAGTTGTCGAACTTGAGCAGGTAGATGCCCTCTCCAGGGTAATCATGGCTGCCCGCCTGCACATCTCGATGGCTGTCCCGCCGGTACACAGGCATGACCTCCCCATAGCGACCCCGCAGGGAGCTCCTCGAGCCTCTCTCCACATCTCCAACTGGAACGGGCTCTGCAGGAGCAAAATGGCACAGTGTCGGGATGTGAGTTCAGAGACTGAGTCGGTCCTGCCTGAAGCTGGAAGAAGGGTCAGATGACCCCGTGGCTCTCACCGAGGGAAGCCACTGTCCGCCCAGGGGCATTTGGAAGTGTCTGGTAATCTTTTGACGACTGTTAGGTGATATCTGCACTTAGTAGCTAAGGGTCCAGGAGTGCTAGGATCAGGACAGTACCTATGCAACAAAGAACATCCCAACCCAAATGCCAATAGTGTCTCCACGTGATCTAGCCTGACAGGAGCTTTCCTAGCTCCAGAAGAATTGGACATTTCTGAGGGGGAGAAAGATTCTGAAGGAAGAATTCTGACATCTTTCATTCAGTTAAGTGACAGGACTAGCTAACGGAGATAGGAAATGCAAATAAACACGCTATGAGGAGTGACCCTAAGGCTTTCACTCGGCTTCCTGAAAAGCAAAGCTCTCCTCATCCTTAAGTCCGTGTAGACTTCCCTGTAGACCTGCTTTTCTATGAAGAAGCAAGTTAAGGGATTGATTTTAGCATTACCTAAGAAAATCAAGGAATATGACTAATGCTTAGACTCTCTTAGGATACCTGAAAAAAAACCCTTGGCCATGCTGAGTAGACACTATAAGTAATAACGGGGAAGGGGCACAGACACTACTTGGAAAGCTGCCCTGGGCATGAGGCAAGGAGTCACCAGGATCAGCCAGCTACAATAGCTTGGAGAAGGGAATCACTCAGTTTAGTTCCAGGCCAAGAGTAAATATCCCCAAACTAAGAGAAAATTATAACATAGTCTCAGATTTATCTGCAATCTAAAAACCCTACCTCTCTGTGTGGCAGCACTGACTCACCCTGTCCCTGCCCCATCCCTGCTCCAAAGGAGATATTGGGAAAACAATGAGGTACTAATTAAAAGAAAAGAAGCTTTCAACTAAGGCATGAATACCAGCCCCACCAGAATGTTCCCTGAGGGTCTGACTTTGGCCTGCACCACTCAGCCTAGTGATGCTGAATTCCTCATGTGCATTATAAGGAAGAGGACTGGCCAACCCAGGAAGTGGCCACCAGAAACTAGGTTAACCCAGAAGAGAAAATGCAAATTATGTTAAAATTCCATTTACCCTCAATCTCCTCTTCTTCTTCCTCATCTTCATCTTCATCCTCACTGGAATCACTGACCTGCACGGTTATGTCAGTGCTGGTTACAGGGGTCCAGTCAAAATAAACTCCAAAGCCAATATCATAGTCATCCGTCGCAAACTCCCAGCAGACTCGCTTCCCCTCTGGGTGGGTGGGTACCCGGATGGTCACCACCTCTCCCCGCTTCACCACCAGACGGCTGTTCTTCTCTTTGCCCAGCTTGCTTTTGAATTCCTTCACCTTGGCAAAGGTCCAGATGCATGGAGGAGCCATCAGAGGTGGGGAGACTGAAAGGACAGACAGCTTACTACTGACAAACATTAGAAAATGCTAGCACACCTGGCATTCTGCTGAGAGAGGCAGGCACAGCCAAAGACAATCTTTCTACTGACGTCTCTGACTTCCCTTCACAAGTCATTTTCTTTCATTCCCTCTGTCTGCCTGCCTTTCTTTAAGTATCTACTGGAAACAAAAGAACCGCTTCCTATCCCCCCAAAGGTCTCACCTTTCCTGTGGTCCCCCAGAAGGTCTGCAGACTCCAGGTCAGCTGAAAGAACATCTACCGCTCCTGTGTGCTCAGACTGGATCATAACGATGTCCCCAGACCTTTGTGGAACGTGATACTTGGCTATCTGTACAACAGAACTCTAGTTAAAGGACACGTTGGAGTGGCAAATTCCAATGAACCTCTTTCCAAATGGAGGCTGCCCCCAAACCCTGCTACTGCCACTACATCAAGTTACAGCTTACCATGCTACTCCCCGTTCCTAAGTACAGGCTGCTCATAAATGCTATGAATGTTTCTCATGCCCCCGAAATGTGCCCTAGTAGAAAGATTCTTTCTTGTCCTTGCCTACCTTTGGCAACTGTCTTTTCCCAGACCCTTTACAAAACCCTTGCCCACAAATACCCTGCCAGCCTCGACTGACTACTGGTCAATGGTGTCCCTGGGCCACGCCTTGGTCCCACCTTCCCTGCACCTCCACCCTGCGGCTGCCCCACTGACAGCTCTCGCACCTGAGTGGAGCTCCACTCCCACTCCGCTGCACGCTGTCCTACTACAGTTCCCACAGGGCTCACTTCTACATCACTGTCAATCAACTCTGTACTGCAGAGAGAGGATCTGCTTGTAGTTTCTCCCTCATCTGCGGCCCACCTCGGGCTTCAGGTTGTCTTAGCCTCTGTATCACTAACAGTGTTCTATAAATAACTACAATTCACCTTAGACCACCCCAGGACTTGCATTTGAACAGTACATTTTGCCAGGTGCAGTGGCTCACACCTGTAATCCCAACACTCTGGGAGGTTGAGGTAGGAGGATCACTTGAGGCCAGGAGTTTGAGACCAGCCTGGGCAACAGAGCGAGACCTCCTCCACAAAACAACAAAAACAAAAAACTAGCTGGGTATGGTGGCGAGTGCCCATAGTTCCAGTTATTTGGGAGACTGAGGCCAAAGAATCACCTGAGCCCAGGAGGTTGAGACTGCAGTGAGCTGTGATTACACCACTACACTACAGCCTGGGTGACAGAGTGAAATCCCAACTCAAAAATAAAAAAATAAAATAAATTCAGTACATTTGCTGCCAGATGCCTGACCTGTGTGGAAGAACGCAAATAATATTTGACACTCAAAGCCCTCACTAGCTCACAGAGGAGCCTGCAATCTCTCCCTGATGGACTTCCCTTCAAATCACTCAGATCAGTGTTCCTGGTTTCATGCTGTTATGCCTGAATTTCCTGCCCCTTCTCCCAGCAATTGGCAGGAAACTAACAAGAAATCTATACCTATTGCCCACAGGGGAGAGAACATCAGTGAGTCAGCAATTCAGTTAAGAGGCCAGAATTGTATTTGCAAGAAATAAATAACTCAAGTCTATAATCCCCCTATAAAGTCTTCTCGCGATACCTGTTTCTGGAGAGCAATCCTTCCAGTCCTCATCTCCACAGCTAAATGAAGTGAATCAGACTTTCACTAGTGTGATTAGATGAATCCTTCCTTTTCCAAAATGCTACACAAAGAATTTAGTTTGCAACTTAATAGTGCATAGCCTTGGTAAAGTCACTAACAGCCTTTAGCCTCTGTTTTCTCATTAAAAATTTTTATTTTTTTAATTTTTTGTAAAGATGGGGGTCTTGTTACATTGCCCAGGCTCAAACTCCCAGCCTCAAGAGATCCTCCCACCTTGACCTCCCAAGGTGCTAGATTACAGGCATAAGCCACTACGCCCAGGCACTTTTCTTATTTCTTAAATGGGACACAATGGTATCTACCTTACAAAGCTGTTCTCAGGAGTAAATAAAGTGTTATAGATACACATGCTTGTAAACTATTAAGTATTATACAAACCCAATTATGGTACTTGGTGTTGTCTTGATTGAACTAACATCAATCATTATTGCAAGACATATGCTAATAATGATACAAACAATCCCACCTCACATCCCTCCATGGCAGAGAACACTACAGTAATACCACTGTAATGGAAGCTTTATCATAAATACTGAGTCGATCCACCACAAGAGAACTGGGGTCGCAACACAGTTCCATGACTTAGGAGGATTTGGGGAACATACCAACACTCACTGCATCACTCCATTTTTTGAATAGGTGGCTACTAGGTTATGATATAATGATGGGCCCTGTGGGAGATGCAAATAATCATTCCACAGATGACTGAAAATGAGATGCCCTGAAGGAAGCAAAGAAAACGCTGGGAGCCACCCCCACAGAGGTTCTGATTCTAACCCACCCCTTCCACAGCTGCATCCTAGTGCCTCCTCCTTAAATGTCTCCTTTTTAGACCGAGCAGGAATATAATCTCTACCTTGTTGAGGACCTGGGCCTGTTCTTCAGGCAGCAAATCTTTTTCCGCCATGGCCTGAGCCTCTGAGGCACTGGCTGTTTTCTGCAGGTCTTCCGTGACATCCTGACTCACTGAAGACACCATCTGTGACCTCTCAGGAGAAGAGAGCGTGTCAGTTCAACAGATCTTGGAAAGACACAAATGTCTTACAGAAACTCTGAAATAAAACATTTGAAGGACACCTCTGCCCCCACCCTCCCCTGGCATTTAGGCCTATTGGCACTTCAGTCGACTGCTGCCCAGGGCAAAATGACCCACAGGAAAGCACTGACCGTGCACAAAACAAAGACTGACGAACTGAGGTCTACACTCTGAGAACCACGGAAAACTACAGCAGGCCTCCGAGATGAACTGCAGACTGGTTTTCTCTGTTGTTATTTATTTTAGTTGACAAATAAAAATTTTATATATTTGTGGTATACACTGTGCTGTTTTGATATATGTATACAATGTGAAAATATTAAATCGAGCTAATTAACACATCTATCACCTCACATACTTATTTTTTTGTGGTGAGAACATTTAAAAATCTGCTCTCTTAGCAGTTTTATAACACACAATACATTCTTATCAACACATTCACCATGCTGTGCAAGATCTCCAGAACTTACTCCTCCTGGCTAACAGAGACCTTATACCACCTGACCGACATCTCCCCACCCTGCCCCACTCCAGCCCGTTATCTCCATTCCACTCTCTGTTTCAGAGTTCAGCTTTATTCATCCCCCGGGCCTACACCATTTGTTGCACACAGAATTTCAATAAAAGAGTTAGAATAAGCCCAATTCATCTCTGCACACAAAGTCACTGGGTAAAAGCAAAGGGAGGAGGCCTCGCCCAAGCCAAAGACTGATCACCCAAATACAGTATACACTGACTAGCAAGGTAAGCCCTCTCCACAGGCATCCCAGGGCAAAGGCTTTGGATGGTACCATCTTAGACCCTATTCCAGGTCACTGCTAGAGAGCTTCCTCTCTTCCTTAAGCACATTAATCAACTACCCAATGACTTAAGACACAGCTATATGAACAGCTGATTTTAAAGAGGCAAGGGAATAATGTAGGCGCTCTACCATTTCTTCTGACTTCAGATGGACTGAAAATGAGTTAAGTGCCACGGCTAGAGCACAATATCCCAAGCCTTTTGGAAATCTGCTACCAATAAAGAGTGACATAATTTTTTTTTTTTTTGAGTCAGGGTCTCATTCTGTTGCCCAGATGGAGTACAGTGGCATGATCACAGCTCACCAGTCTAAAATTCTTGGATTCAAGCGATCCTTATGAGCCTCTTGAGTAGCTGGGATCACAGGTACACGCTACAAATCTTTAGATTTCTTTTTAGAAACGAAGTCTTGCTATGTTGTCTAGGCTAGTCTCGAACTCCTGGGCTCAAGCAATCCTCCTGCTTCGGTCTTCCAAAATGCTGAGATTACAGGTGTGAGCCACCATGCCCAGTGACATGGGTTTTTTTTTTTTTGGTGTGGCAGTTATCGCAGTGTGGTCAGGGACCATTGGGGTCTTTGGGATCCTCCATGGGGAGTCTGTGAAGCCCAAACTTTCTCTTAGTCATTCTAAACTAGTATTTTCCCTTTTTTCATTCTCATCTTCTCAAGAGAGTACAGAGGAATTTTCCAGAGATCATATGACATGTGATATTGCAATGATATGAATCCAGAAGCAAAGATGGGAACCCAGCTGTCTTTATTAAACCAGACATTAAGAGATTTACAATGTCTCTCTTCTCACTACATTAATTGCTTTGAAAATGTTTTCAAGTAAACATATGTTATTTATACTAGTATGCAATGAATTCACTATTGTTTTTAAATGAATGAATAACTATATTCTACTTTTTCTAAATTCTAATAGAGTAAATATTGATAGATATAACCCACACAAACAAAAATTCTTTGTGTTTTTTTTTTTTTTTTAAGTTTCAATATTTGAACAAGTTTCTTTTCTTTTTTTTTTTTTTTTTCATTATGTGATTTTTAAGAGTAGAAGGATTTGAGAATCCCTGCAGCAGGGCATCATTTGGAAATGGTACTATAAACCTTGGGTAAACAGAAAGGGGCTTTATTTTCAAATTTATTATGTTTCCTTTCTTAGCATAAGAAAAAACACTCCTAGTTTATAAATTTCCTCTTCTTCAGATAAAATAGTCATCCTTTGGAATATCCAAATTACTCCACCCTACCTCAGGACACACAAGGGGTATTTGCTATGAGAATTGGAGCTCTGGGACACTGCAGATTTTTGTAGGTTAACTTAGGCAATCCAGTGTAAGCTGTAAATCGTTCTAGGCTGTGGGCTCATTGTAATGCTTAAACCCAGAAGTTATAGTCCATTTTTGTTTCTTGACACTGCTTACCATGTGCTTCCTCTATTAGAAAGTAGGTTTGGTGGCAGGGACTGGGTCTCGCTGTCTCTATATGCACAGCATCTGGAACCATGCCTGTCACCTGGACTCCAAGGTCCTTTGCACTCTGACCTCATATCCCAGAATCCCTGCTTTGCCCAGGTCACTGCAGCTACAAGGGTCTCAGGAATCTTGATAGTCCTCAAACACCCCCAGCAATCTCCCACTTGAGGGTCTTTGCATTTGTGGTAGCTTCTGCCTAGACTACTCGTCCTCAGATAACTCACAGCGTCCTTCCCTCAGTTTCTGCTGAGGGTTCCCAGAGGGCCATATATAAAATGGCTCACCCCTCCCTGGCCCCATCATTCTCTCTACCTTTACCAGTTTCATTGGTCTTCACCACACTTATTACTGCCTGACATGATATGGACCATATTTTGTTGACTGAAAAATGCACATGTTTTTAGACTGCAATACAACCAACAGATAGGCTATCTTAAAAACTGATGGTGTCTTTAAAACTGCCATGGGCCTGGGACTGACATTAAGGCCTTCCATCGGAGACCATCGTTTGCTTCTGCAGGTGCTCAGGCATGCTATCATCATCCTGAAATGACTTGAAATGCTCTGTTTAAGGGTTCTATTGAGCCCACCCTAACAGAGTGAGTTTAGATAACAAACTGATGAATACCATTGGTTCATACTCTCAGGGGAGATATTTTTCCTCCCATTACACAGTGCCAAGTTTAAGACAATCAAGTTTCTTTGCTATCCTTCTCAGTGTGGAAGGATTATTTTCTTTGTCTATCTTTTCATTGCAAGTGCAGGCTCTTGGTGCTCCAGCTCCCTGGGGGGTCTCCTATTAGACCCTCTATCTTAAGCATTGTTTCCTTTATTGGTAGTACATAAAATAGCAGTACATCTTACAACTGATGGCATGGCAACTTAGATTCCATGAAATTCAATGTACACTTGTTTTTCTGTCTGCCTCTGCCACTAGAACACGAGCTCCATGAGAGCAGCGACTTGGACTACTGTGGTATCTTTTTTTTGTGGTATCTTCAGTACCTAGAACAGTACCACATACACAGTAGACTCTCAAAAAATTTTTGTTGAGTAAATAATAGACACCCCCAAAATTTTGTTCATGAATAAGTTAGTTTTTATTTGGGAACAAAAGAGGGATTCTCCCATTGACAACATTGGGAAGGTGCGATCACAGCAGCTAATCTAATCATTATGTGACTTTCCTGTGTTTGACATCTACAGTTTAATCTCTTCTTTGCCTTTGTGCATGCTACTTTAAACAAATATGGTTCTGCTTATTTTAAAATATTTTAAACAGGATATGCAACAGCCACATGAATCTAATATTCACATTAGCATTTTATGCTCTGGAGAATTCACGAAGGGTATTTTGGGAAAGCTAAATTGCAAATTACTTGATGCTGGTGATAAGCCACGTAAAGGAAAAAACTCTGCTTTCAGTTTGTGGTTTGTCCTGACCTGGTGCACGGAGGTCACTGCCATGGGCAGGAGAGCCTGGCTGGCTGCATGCTTTGCCAGGAAAGACAGAGGGCCATGTCATTTCCATTCCCAACAGACGCAAAACACAATACTGAGCTCCAGACATCATATTTGCTGGATTTTTTGCTTCACTTGCTGGATTTTAGGAATAAAACTTTAAAATTAAATCTCCTTTTGTCTAAGAATGTTCTGTGTTTCTCTCTCAAAACAAGCTATCAACTCTTGGGAGGGAGATGAAATAGTTCTGTGCACTTGGATGATGGACCTCCTAAATACCCTGACTTGATCACTATGCATTTTATACTTATAAAAAATGTTACATGTACCCCATAAATTTGCACGATTTTTTAAAAGAAACAGTTCTGTGCCAAAACCATTCCCCCAAAATCCCTCGAATCAACATGTGCAGAAAAGAGAGGATGGCAAGAAGATGAAGAGGTTCTCCTCAGGAGATGTAGTAAGGACATGAATGGTCCAAAGCCCGAGAAGGCTGTGTCTCCTGAAAGGACCGTTACAGATGCAACTGAGGAGCTCCGAGCACAAAGCCCAAAACCCTGTCCAGCTAGCTACGAGAATAAGCTCCAGAGCTGACCAAACCCAAAGCTAGGGAACTCGAGCAAATTGCTGAACTCACTATTTCATTTTCCTCACTTAAAAAAAAAAATAGGTATACTTATTTCACTAGCACTTAAAAAAAAATGGGTATACTTATTTCACTAGCATTGACCTGAGGATTCAATGAGCTAACACATTTAACACCTAGTACAGTATTTGGCAAATAGAAATATCTGATAAAAGTAACTATTTTACTATCATTATTACAGAGAAACTTTTAACAAAGCATGGCTATTAGATTATTATCACCAACTATATTATAATATTAATCACATAGATTATTTCATATACAAAAGCAAAAGGAAAGAATTTCTAAATAGAACTCAAGAAACAGATTTTTAAAATACCCTGATATCCTCCTCCACCCTCAGCCATTAATTTTTTGGGGGGCATGGAGACCACAGGTTCTACTGAGTGATACTGTACCATGAATTGGCCAGTCAGACTACAATACCCACTCACCCAGGGTTCTCCAAAATACAGCTTTTCATTGGTTATTCCGTTAGTGTTTCCTGGTTTCCATGCATTCTGGGGCTTGGTACAACTCTCCCCTTTCTATTATACACTCGGGTATCAGTGGTGGTGGGTGGATGAGATGGATAGACAAGGAAATTAAGAAAGACAACATAAAGGCATAATGGTTTAATCTGAAAACTATATAACAAGAGACTGCCTCCAACTGTGTATTCATGCATGTGTGTGCGTCCACGTGTGTGTGCGTATGTGTATGCATTTTATGGGTAGAAATCAACACACATTCTCTTGCAAGTCTATTTGGATCTACTTCAAATGTTTTAACATTTGAACATGGGCTTCAGGAGAAGACAAATGAGGACACTACACCAGACTGTTTGTTACCGTTTTATTCTCTGAGAATAAAAGAAAAATGTATAACCTGAAACAGGCCTGACATTGCACCTAAAACCCTTGAGGGTTGATTAATAACACAACCATCAGCACCTGTTCCTCATAATTGTCTTTCCCCTGAAGTCACTGCCCTACTTCTTGTTTCAGAAGACAAAACCTCTGGAAGCATTTTATCCAAAGCAGTTGGTTGTTCCTACCTGTGGGGTAAGGAAAGGGGTTCTGGATCAGAGGCAGAAGCCAATGGAGAGGTGACCTTGGTGTTTTCTAGATCTTCATTCTCTAGAAAATCATGGAAAGAATAAATTCAATATCTGAGAAAGAACACAATCATAATTATCCTGTATCTTTAAAAAAAAAAAAAAACTAACAGTTTCAACCAAATTCTCCTTTCCAAAAATATTCTGAGCATGACCTTTATACTCCGAGAGGCCCAGCACATAAATTATTCAAGTCATCACATCCAAGTATTCTCAGACAGTTATAACCCATTTATAAAAAATCAGTCATTTTCTAGAACAAGCCCTCACAAAATCCATCCTAATTTAGGAATCACATTTCTCAGACAGACGATGGTTAAATTAGGCAGAACACAGAGGACAGAGTATAGAGAATGAAATGAACTTAGCTTCTAAGTACGGAGTGTTGCCTCTAGACAGTCAAGAAGCTCAGATCCGTGTATTCAAGGTCAGGTAACAGGACTTTTGTAATTCCATTCATGTATTCAATCACTCATCCAAAAATGATTTACTGAATAACTAGGCAACCCTCAAGGAGTATACAGGTGAAACGCATAACGAAGGCCACATCCCCAAGCTCCCAGCAAGACTGTGGTGGTATGATCATTGACATTTTGTAGGTAAGAAAACTAAGGCATGGGAACAGGATTCAAGCCCAGGCAGTGGAGCTCTGAACCACCATAAGGTGCGACTTAGTTTTGTGGCCGATTCATTCAGCCGCTCCTCAGATAGTCAGACAGCATTTAGACAGCCCCATGTTTAACCCTCTCTGGTTAAGACAGAAACTTAAGTCCAAAGGCTACTTCTCAATACAAAATAAAACTTAATGAAGTAAGCCTCAACACTGGAAGTGTCCGAGTTTGGCAGTAAAATAAAAGTGATAATGACAGGTGAGAGGACAAAAATAGACTTAGGAGCTATTGAGAGACCCAAGAAACCAAGAAACTTAAAAAACAATACTTGCTGTAAAAGTAGTGTTTAGTTCACTATATTTCATATATCCCTACCTCATGTTTACTATATATTTTGTGTATTCCTACCTCATGTATTTTATGAAATCTTAGTACTTTAAATTCTACCTCAAATGAAATCTTAGTACTTTAAATCCTACCTCAGACCCCATAGAATTAGGCATATGTCGGGTGCCAGGTCGTGACCAATTGTATAATGGCGTAAGTAGTGTTTATATTTAGAACTCTTGGGTTAAGCATTGTCAGCCCCAAATTAGTGGGCTAACTTCTGCTTTTACAATGGGATGTAAATGATAAAGCAATAAGCCCATTTCAGACATTCCTACAAGGTGGCAGCAGACTCAGAGGCGTCAGCTGCTCTCTATCACCGGTTTTTATCCCAGTGATAATTTACACACAGTGGCTATGTAAACCTGAAGGGAACAAAGACTTGTATAAAAGAAACCGCCTTGCTATAATACGCTTGTGATATTTTATAAATTCCCAGAATTAGTATATGAATTTCTACCCCACATTCACTGTATGTGTTTGCAGCATTCATATTTAAAACTTTGTTAAGTTTGGCTTTTGTTGTCCCATAATGACCATGTTATGTTATGTAAATGTTAAGCAAACAAGCTTTCCTAAGCATACCTTGGGATGGAAACCTAAAGGGCTAATGTAACCCTTTGCCTGCCGGCTCAGGTTACTTCATATGCAGGGACTGTATGGACCTAAATTATCTAAGATTCCACTCTGCCCGTTAAGTGGGTTTCTGTCAATCACGGACAGCACCCACCAATACCAAGTGTTCCCGTCCCCATTAGGAGAAATTACCCAATCATGAAAAATCAAGTTTAAAGTTCTTTCCCCTCCCTCTGTAATCGTGCATAAAAACTGCTTGCCATTGTGGATCGGGGCTCTGGTCCATGAAGCCTCTACAGGCTTCATGCGTGAGCCCAGACTCGAGCCTGAATAAAGACCCTCGTGTGTTTGCATCGGAGCTGGCTCTTTGTGGTCTCTATCTCTCTCATTAGAGTCCCGGGTTCAACACAGGCAAATACCTGTGATCCAGTCTTAATCTTGGCTCATTTTTTTGTATGTGACAAAGATTGTTCTCTTGGTCAATTCAGTTTCATAGGTAGAAAGACCTTTGCACTCCTGCCACCCAATTTTCCTCCCAACAGAAGAAATGAGTCTGAGACGCTGGCCAGCTGCTCCCAGCCTCTGCCCCTCTGGAAGAGGCTCATTTCCCTGAGGTACATGCAAATCGAAAGTTTTCCCCTCCATGGACTGAGTGAAGGTTGCTTTCTTATCAGTTCTACTGACTCCTCCCCACACACTCTTGCAGATGTCTGCAGTCTGCTGTCACGTGTCTACAAGTTCCTTCTCCCAGGCTGGTCGCCTCCACCCCTCAAAGCCTCTGACCATGCTGGCCTCGTTCGGCTGCTCCACTTAAGTGTGCTCCAGTTAAAGCAGCCAACATGAGCCAGTTTTCCAGGTGTGATCCAATCCACGCAGAAGTCACTGACCAGCACCTCCTGATAAGGACAGTGTTTCCAGACGGGACACTAACCAGGCACTCAGTTTCCTAACTGCAAACTTACTCTGTTGGCCTAAATAAGTCAGTCAAGCTCTCCAGGGCTTATAAAAACAAACTTTTCCCAAGCTCACTCTCTTATGCTCTGTTTTTGAAACAAACTTTTGGAAAATAATTGGCTTTTTAACTTAAAATCAGGACTTTCTATACCCATATTATTTACTTCAAATCAACTTCTCAAAATTAAACTAATAATGCTTTGTTCACTGTAGAAAAATTAAATACAGGTAAGAAAATATTTTTGCATCTACCTTCCTTTTTTAAAGGAAACTTTATTTCCAACTTTTTGAATATACAGATAATCCATTATTCACTGTAGAAAATCAGGAAATACAAATAAGCAAAATAACAGCAAACTAACCATAATCTCACTAACCAAAAATCATCACTGTTAACATTTTGATGTATATCCCTTCAGAAATATATTTGTACATAAATACAAACACATATGTATATATTTTATATATGCATGTGTGTACATTTCTGAAAAGACATGCAATACATGTTAGTAAACATTTTTCATGAATTTTTTAGTAGATAAAAATAGGGTGATTTCATAATTTTAAATAGCTGATTAGCCGGGTTCAGTGGCTCAGCCTGTAATCCCGCGCCTTTGGGAGGCTAAAGTGAGTGGATTGCCTGAGCCCACGGGTTCGAGACCTGCCTGGGCAACTTGGTGAGACCTCATCTCTACAGTAAAATAATTAGCCGGGTGCGGTAGCGTGCGCCTGTACTTTTGGCTGTTTGGAAGGCTGAGGCAGAAGGATCACTGGAGCCCAGCAGGTCGATGCTGGGGTGGCTGTGAGGGTGCCGCTGCACTCCAGCCTGGGCGACAGAGTAAGACTCCGACTCAAAAAATAAATAAATAAATAAATAAATAGCTGATTATCCTGTAGGCTGCCTCTTTTTTTCCTTCCTTCATTCCTTTCCTTCTTTCTTTCTGAGATGAGGTCTTGCACTGTCACCCAGGTTAGAGTGTAGTGGCACAATCATAGTTCACTGCAGCCTTGAACTCCTGGGTTCAAGCACTCCTCCCACCTCAGCCTCCCGAGTAGCAGGGACAACAGGTGCACACCACCATGCCAGTGTTTTATTTTATTTTATTTTGTAGAGATGTGAGTCTTGCTATGTCCAGGCTGACCTCGAACTCCTGGCCTCAAGTGATCCTCCAGCCTTGGCCTCCCAAAGTGATTACAGGCATGAGTCACCGTGCCCAGCCTTCTGTTATTTCTTTAACCAATCCCCAAGCCTCTGTTGGTGGAGCTAGCGACTGTTTCAAACCTTTCACTCTTACAGACAACAATGCTACATTACAGGTATCTACAACCTGTTCTTAAGAACTTCCCAGGCCAGGTGCAGTGGCTCAAGTCTGTAATCTCAGCACTTTGGGAGGTGGAGGTGAGAGGACGGCCTGAGCCCATGAGTTCAGCCTAGGCAACATGGCAAGATCTCATCTCTATAATAAATAAATAAATAAATTAACTAGGCATGGTGGCACATACCTATTGTTCCAGCTACTTGGAAGGCTGAAGGGGAAGGCTCACCTGAGCCCAGCAGGTCATGGCTGTGGTAGCCATGTGTATGCCACTGCACTCCACCATGGCCAACAGAGTGAGACTCCAATTCAAAAAAAAAAAAAGAAAGAAAGAAAAAAGAATCTCCCCTGTTCACAGCCTCGAAAGTGGCAGTTCCGACGATCAAGGTACACTATGATGGCTATATCTTATTGGTTTGGGGTAAGCACCTGCCCAGAAGTCAGTTTGTCTCCCTTCCCTAGAATCTGGAGTTGGTCCTGGAGACCAAAACAGATTGTAGAAAGTCTTGGTCAGGTCAGAGGCTAAGCCTGCCAGCTGGGAGATGACTTCACAAGCCATGTAAAGGCAGATGACTAAGCAGAGAAAATCATTTTCAAAGAGAGGACAAGCACACATTCAAGTGAAGGGAAAGAGAAACAAAGGATACTGGGCCTAGGAGAAGAGGATGCAGGGCTCCCTGGTCACTCTGTGCCCCAGGAGTGTCCTGCAGTATGAGGCTGTTAGAGCCTCACAAACTCAAAGTGAGCCCTTGGATTCTTACTGTTTACATATAAAAGACTGCATGAAAAGAAGACACAGAGCTAAAATATTAATAATACAAACACCTTCATACCCATTAACTAGGTGAATTATTAGTACTTTAGAATCCCCTGCCTGATGCCCCTTCCCAAGCATATATGCCCCCTGTTCTGAATTCTGCGTAAATCATTCCCGTTATTCTTTATATATTTTAACATTTGTTGTTTAAAAACTTTTCAATTGCTTAAAATGTTAAATATACACAAAATTAGAAAACAGTGAAATGAGGCTGAGCCGGAAGGATCGCCTGAGCCTAGGAGGTCGAGATTGTGGTGACCTGTGACAGTGCCACTGTACTCCAGCCTGGGTGAGACCCCCGACTCAGAAAAAAGAAAAAAAAAGGAGAACAGTGGAAAGAAGACTCATGTACCCATTATCTATCTTCCCAACAGGATTTTACTTGGTCTTTTTCTTTTTTTGAGTCAGGGTCTCACTCTGTTGCCCAGGCTTGAGTCCAGTGGCACAATCACAGTTCATCACAGCCTGAAATTTCTGGGCTCAAGTGATCCTCCTGCCTCAGCCTCCCAAGTAGCTGAGTCTATAGGTGTGCACCGCCATGCCTGGCTGAATTTTTTAATTTTTTGTAGAGATGAGGTCTCACTATGTTGCCTAGGCTGGTCTTGAACTCCTGGGCTCAAGCAATCCTCTAACCTCAGGCTCCTAAAGTGCTGGGATTACAGGCATGAGAGACCGTGCTGGCCACTCTTGTTTCACTTATCCCCTGCCTCCCTGCCCTACCCACACACACAGCATATTATTTAAAGCAAAGTCCAGATATCACTGTATCTATCATTGCTTCCATTTAGAATAAATCTCTAAATAAAAATCTTTCCACATATATATAATATTATCACTCCTACAAAATTGACAGTTCCTTAATATCATCTGAAACCCAGTCCATAATCAAATTTCTCCACCTGTCTCACAGAATTTCTTTCTTCCTTTCTTTTTTTTTTTGAGTTGGAGTTTTACCCTGTTGCCCAGGCTGGAACGCAGTGGCATGCTCATGGCTACCACAGCCTCCTGCTGGGCTCAGGCAATCCTTCCACCTCAGCCTTCCAAGTAGCTAGAACTACAGGTGCACACTACCACACCCAGCTAATTTTTTAAAAATTTATTATAGAGACAAGGTGTCACTAAGTTGCCCTGGTTAGTCTCGATCCCCTGGGTCTCAGGCAATCCTCTCGCCTCAGCCTCCCAAAGTGCTGGGATTACAGGCTTGAGCCACCGAGCCCAGCTAGAATTTCTTTTTAAGAACAGTTTGGTCTGGGTGCGTTGGCTCATGTCTCTAATTTCAGCACTTTGGGAGACCAAGGCGGGAGGGCTGCTTGAGGCCAGGAGTTCAAGACCAGCTTAGGCAACATAGTGAGACCTTATCTCCACAAAAAAATCAAAAAATTAGCCAGGCATGGTGGCGCACACCTGTAGACTCAGCTACTTGGGAGGCTGAGGCAGGAGAATTACTTGAACCCAGGAATTCGAGGCTGTAATGAACTGTGATTGTTGCCACTGTACTCTAGCCTGGGCAATAGAGTAAGAACTTGACTCAAAAAAAAAAAAAAAGAAAAGAAAAGAAATAGTACCAAGTAAAATCCCAGCTACACAAGAGGCTGAGATGGGAAGATCACCTGAGTCTCGGAGTTTGAAGCTATGGAATGCCATGATCACGCAACTGCACTCCAGCCAGGCAAAAGAGTGAGATACCAACCCAAAAAAAGAAAAAAAAAAGAGAGCTGGCTTTTTTTTTTTTTCTGATGTCTAGAAAATATTTATTTATATTATATCAAATTACACTTATGGCTTGTAAGTATTGATAATATGAAGATGCATCAAGATATTAACGGTCTAGTCTCATTTTCTCATTAACATGTAAGTAGTAAGATAAATGATTTCGAAAACTCTTGATGATTCTTTGTCATCTGTTTCCATGGAAAAATATGTCATCCTGAGCACTCACCTCATACCAAACTTACAATAATGCTCAATGTGAGCTACCAAAGAACCTCTTCACTTCGATCTTTTAAAGGAGATTACATATCAGTGCTCTTCATCCTCCATGAAAAACATGAGATGACTGCTGGTGACCTACTATACAAGGACACTTCATAGCTCTATCGTACCAACAACTGACCCCATGCTCTTGCATAAACACTACGAATGAAGGCATAGCATCATGTGAGTTGAGTTATATCAATATTTTTTGCTTTTCAATATATCTTCAAATTCTGTTATATGTCTTTTAAACCGTTTAATCTATATCTATCCTCATATAGAGGCACGGTGGCTCAAGCCTGTAATCCCAGCACTTTGGGAGGCTGAGGCGAGAGGATTGCCTGAGACCCAGGGGATCGAGACTAACCTGGGCAACTTAGTGACACCTTGTCTCTATAATAAATTTATTAAAAATTAGCTGGGTGTGGTAGTGTGCACCTGTAGTTCTAGCTACTTGTTTTGTATATATTATATTTGATGACATTTTTAAAATCTGATCTGCAGATTTTCCCAGTCCGAATTTGGCTGATTGCTCTTTCATGATGCCCCCTCACAGATTCTTTTATCCACTGTATTTTCTGTAAACTGGTCACAGACATAGAACTTCACTGTCTAGCATAAAAGCTACTAGCGCATGTGGTCAATACAATTTAAAATTCAGTCCCTCCATTTCAACCAGCCACATTTCAAGTATTCAACAATCATAAGTTGCTAGTGACTGCTATACTGAATGGCACAGGAACATTTTCATAACCCAATAAAATTCTACTGGACAGTGTTGATCCAGAGCTTTGACTAGGTTCAAGTTCAGTTTTGTTCTTGCAAGAAACCAGACATGGTATATGTAATTCTTACTGTTTTATACCAAGAGGCACATAACCTATGGCTGTTGCAGCTTTAATGATGTCAAAATTGATCACTGGGTTCATGTTATCAAACTAATCCACTATCAAGCTCCTCATTAACCTTTCACCTAATGGCTTAAGTGGGCATTCATGATCACTGTCTAAAATAGATTAGTACTTTCATTAAAAACTAGAAAATAATCTTGCCAATTTTAGCACTTTCTACAGTTATTATTTGGAATTCTTCTACTAAAAAAAAAACTTCCCCTTATCAATTATTTGGCAACTCTGAAATAGTCATAAGAGAAAAGCAAGATAAAGGATTAATCAATCCTTCTGACACCAACTGTCAGAAAAACAAGTTAGAATCATAGTAACCTCCAAAGGGGAACAATGATTTGTGGTGTTGTGTTTTTGGTTTTTTTTTTTGAAGTATTATTAGAAACACATGGAATTTAACATATTTAATGTGTTTCAAGTTTTCAGAGGTTTGGCCTGTAGGAGCTCCTTATAGTTGGAGTCTTGCTTAGAGCACAATTTCCAAGCTAATCTTACAAATGCCTTGTCCCAGACCTGGAATCAGTTATTTCTCTATAGTCCTGGTTCTTTTTCATGGAAACAGTAGTTAGAGACCACAACCAAGGCAAAATATTACACATACACATATGCACGAATATATATACACATATATAATGTCACAGATAAGTATCATATATAAATACACATATAATAAATTCATCCAAATACTTCCAATTCAGATTACAGGATTTAAATCTAATTTTAATTCTATATCTGTATTTCTTGGTCTTTTTGTGGGAAATTCTGGATTCTAATAATATTCACATATATAATATGTGCTTTATTCTACAATGTAAATATAATAGTTTTAAAAGAGTAATAATACTATCACTAGGGATATGGTTAATGTATTCAAGGTTAAGATTTATTTGCAGTTCTTTTTATCCTTATATCCCAAAGGGTATGTTTTGCTCGCTCTCCCTCTTTTTTGTGGAGATGAGGTCTTGCCATGTTGCCCAGGCTGGTCTCCAACTTCTGGTCTCAGGTTATCTTCCCATCTCAGCCTCCCAAAACACTGGGATTATAGATGTGAGCCACCACACCTGGCCTAGACTCTCTATTTTGATTCACTAGTCTATGTGTCTGTTTTTATGCCAGCATCACACTGTCTGATTACTACAGCTTATAATATAATTTGGAATCAGAAAGTGTGATGCCTCCAACTTTGTTTTTTCCCTCTCAGAATTGCTTTGACTATTCAGGGCGTATTTGTGGTTACATATACATTTTAGAATTTTTTTTTTCTATTTCTGTGAAGAATGCCATTAGAAGTTTTATAGGAATTGTGTTGAATCTGCATACTACTTTGGGTAGCATGGATATTTGCACAATATTAATTCTTCTAATCCATGAACTTTTTCAATTTCTTTCATCAATATTTTATAGATTCTAGTGGTAAATTTATTCCTATGTATTTTTTAATGCTATTGTAAATGGGGTTGCTTTCTTAATTTCTTTTTTTGATAAGTCATTATTATATACGCAAATGCAACTGATTTTTGTATGTTGATTTTATATCCTGCAACTTTACTGATTTCATTGTTTTTGTTGAGTGTTTGGAGTTTTCAACATATAGGATAACCTCATCTTCAAGTGGAGGTAATTTTACTTCTTCATTCCAATTTGGATGACTTTTATTTCTTTTTCTTATCTGATTACTCTTGCTAGGGCTTATAGTACTATACTGAATAGAAGTGAAGAGAATGGGCATCCTTACCTTATATGGGATATTAGAAGAAAAGCTTTCAGTTTTTTTACATTGGTTATGAAATTCACTTTGGGTTTTTCAAAAGTAGTCTCTATTATGTTGAGGACATTTCCTTCTATGACTAAAGTTGTTACCATCTTAAAATAAACTATTATTACTATAAAAAGTTCTATATAGGTTGGGCGCAGTGACTTACACCTTAGGCAAGAGGATTGCTTGAGCCCAGGAGTTAGAGACCAGCCTGGGCAATATAGTGAGACCTCGTCTCTACGAAAATAAAAAGTTAGCTGGGCATGGTGGCGTATGCCTGTAGTTCTAGCTACTCAAGAAGCTAAAGTGAAAGGGTCACTTGAGCCCAAGAGTCTGAGGCTGTGGTGAGCCACGATCATGCCACTGCACTCCAATCTGGGTGACAGAGTGAGACCCCAACTCAAAAAAAAAAAAAAAAAAAGATGTTCTATGAAAGCTTCATGATAACCACAAAGCAAAACAATACCCGATATACGCATGATTAAGAGAAAGGTATCAAAGCTAAGCCCTACAGAAAATCAAATCACAGAGGAAAACAACAAGATAAAGGAACAAACGTTCTACAAAGCAAACAGAAATAATTAATAAAATTCAGGAAAAAGTCCTTACCTATTAATAAGCTTGACTGTAAATGGACTAAAGTATCCAATTAAAAACCATAGAGTGGCTGAATGGATAAAAAACAAGATCCAACCTATATGCTGCTCACAAGAGACTCACTTCAGCTTTAAGGACACACATAGGCTAAAAATGGAAGGATGGAAAAAGATATTCCATGCAAATGATAACCAGAAGAGGGTAGAGGTGGCTATACTTACATCAGACAAAATAAAGTTTTTCAAGTCAGAACTGTCACAAGAGACAAAGAAGGCCACTATTTAATGATAAAGAAGTCAATCCATCAAGAGGACATAACAATTATAAACACATATGAACCCCCACCATCAGACCACCTAAGTAAAGCAAATATTAACAGACATGAAGGGAGAAACAGACAGTAACACAAAAATGGAGGGGACTTCAATATCCCACTTTCAACAATAGATAGATCAACCAAACAGAAAAGTAACAAGGAAATACTAGAGTTGAAATTCACGTTGAATCCAATGAACCTAACAGACATATTACAGGACTTCCCATACAACAGAGCAGAATACATGCTCTTCTCTAGAGCACATGGAACATGCTCTAGGATAGACCACACATTAGTCCACAAAACAAACCTTAACAAATTTATGTCTAAAATCACATCAAGTGGTTTCCAACCACAGTGGTACAAAACTGGAAATCAATAAAAGGAGGATGGCCCGATGGCTCACACCTGTAATCCCAGTACTTTGGAAGACTGAGGCAGAAGGATCACTTAAGCCTAGGAGTGTGAGGCTGCAGTGAGCTATGATCACGCCACTGCACTTCAGCCTGGGTGAAAGAGCAAGAGATCCTGTCTCTAAAAATAATAACTAGCTGGGCTTGGTGGCTCAGCTGCAATCCCGTGCTTTGGGAGGCTGAGGTGAGTGGATTTGCCTGAGCCCGCGGGTTAGAGACCTGCCTGGGCAACTTGGCGAGACCTCATCTCTACAATAAATCAAAAAATTAGCCAGGCGTGGTAGCGCACACCAGCTACTTGGAAGGCTGAGGCTGAAGGATTGCCAGAGCCCAGCAGGTCGAGGCTGAGGTGGCCGAGAGCATGCCACTGCACTGGCCAGTCTGGGCGACAAAGTGAGACTACAACTCAAAAAATAAAAAAATAAGAAGAAGAAGAAGAAGAAATTTTGGAATATTCACAAAGATGTGGAAATTAAACTATATGCTACTGAGCAACCAGTAGATCAGAGAAGACAAAAGAGAAATTTAAAAATATCTTGAGATAAACAAAAATGGAAAGATAACATACCAAAACATAAGGAATACAGGAAAAGTAAAAACGGTTCTAATAGTTTTTTTTTAAAGCAATAACTGCCTAATTACAAAGAAGAAAGCTCTCAAACAGTCTAGCATTACCCTCATTACATTTTTTTTAAGAGGCAGGGTCTCACTATGGTGGGTGGACTCACAAATTTCTGGGCTCAAGGGATCCTCCTGCCTCAGCCTCCCAAGTGGTTGGGATTACAGGAACATATCACCACACCCACTCCTCATTACTTTTTAAACTGGCATACTGGACTGTATGGCTATGCCATACTCACGTCCCTTCTGATAGCCACCCGAGTTATTTCCAATCTATTAATATTGCAAGTTGTGCTACAACGCCTTGTGCATATTTTACATTTCTGCCAGGGTGTCTTTGGGACAGATTCCTGGGAGTGGAATTTCTGGACCAAATCCTTCTCCATAGGGCTCATCTATATTACATTCACAGCAGCAATGTAAGAGTTCCTTTTTTCCCAGAGATTCCACATCAGAGTATACTGTCAAACTTTTGGAAAATTGACAGAACTTGATAGGTGAGAAATGGCATCTCGATTTTAATTTGTACTTCTCTTGTGTTTTAATGCACTAGAGCATTTTCTTATATAAACCTCTTTTTACTTTATTTCTGCAGGACAAATCCCTAGACTTGAAATGTCTTGTCAAAAGTTCTACCTATTAATACTTTTATACACAATGCCCAATTTCGCTCTAAAATTCACTTCTACAGGCAGTGAATGAGTGTAATCGTTTTTCCATATTCTTACCAACACTAGGTCTATTCATTTCCTTACAATTTTTGCCAAACTACAGATAGAAAATGATGAGATATGACTGTTTTAAGGTGTATTATAATAATTCATATGGTTGAAACAAACTTTTATGCATAAAAGCTTCTACCTTAAGATATAAAAATCAAGATACCCAAAGGAACATAAATTGTTGTACCAAAAAGACACCTGCACTTATATGTTGATTGCAGCACGACTTACAATCACAAAAACATGGAACCAACCCAGGTACCCATCAGTGGTGAACTGGATAAAGAAAGTGTGGTACACAGACCTATGGAATACTACACAGTCATAAAACAAAAGAACGAAATCACAGCATTCACAGCAACATAAATGCAGCTGGAGGCCATCATTCTAAGTGAATTTTCACAGAAACAGAAAACAGAGTGCTGCATGTTCTCACTCATAAGTGGGCACTAAACACTGAACCCTGGGCACACACAGGCACAAGGATGGTAATAAAAGACACTGGGCACTACTGAAGGGGAGGGAGGAAGGGGAAATAGGGATCAAAACCACCCACTGGGTACCATGCTCACCATGGGGTTGGGAGCAGGCTCAGCAGAAGACCAAACCTTGCCTTCATGCAGTATACCTATGTACAAATCTTCACATGTACCCTGATAATAAAATAAAAAAAGGTTTTGCATAGGTATTGGAACTTTATTCCTAAGTACTTGAACTTTTTTGTGACTTTATGGTAAATGGTATTTTTATATTATTTTTAAACTGTTGCTGATACGTCTATAGAATTTTGTATATTGGCTCTATACCCAACAACCCTGCCAAAATTACATATTAATTCCAGTAATTTATCTATAGGTTCTTCCGAATTTTCCATGTACACAGTTATCATCTACAAACAACAGATTCAACAGGATTCCCATTACAATCAGTGCTATAATAACTTGGTATTTATGTCAGTAAAGGGAAGTATGAATAAACCCACAGGATGAATTCCTGGAAGGAATGGGCCAATGGGGATATACACTGTAATTGTGATGAATATTGACAAATTATCCTCCATGGCATCTGTGCCGACTTGCAATCTCATTAGCAACACATTAGAGCGCTTGCTTCTGCACACTCTCACCAGCACAGCAAGTTAGCAAACTACCCAGTTATGATTTCCATTTTCCATATTATGAATGAGGTAGAGCATTCTTCATATGGTAAGTACCACTTACCGCATTTTAACAGCTTAATGTGAGCAGGAAAAAAGTGAAAAAAAATAATGCTTCTGATTTTTTTTTCTATCACATAAGAAGCTGAATTTTTGGTTTTCAAGTTTAAAGGAATGCCCTAAATTATGTAAGAACAACAGGTAAAACAACTTATAATAGAATTGAAAGAGGCAGGAAGTAATAAAAGGAGAAAGAAAAACAAAAGTTTATTTCAAGAAGGATAAACTGTGGGAGATGTTTTAGACACAGAAAGAAAACAATCATGAACACCGCTTTTTAGGTTTCCTAAATTTAGTGAAATTTAAACCACAGCAAAGAAAAGGCCCAGTTTCTATAGTATAGCTTTTACTATCTTAACCAAATATAAGCTAATTCTGCCAGATTCCTAGAAGACAGCAGAGAAACTAGACCAGATTTTGCAAATTTAGATGGTATACAGGAAAACGTTTTTTATTTTTTAAAATATGTATCTATTTTAGTCTATATTAGGACAAATTGATACATCAAACAAGTAGTATATTTTTTAAATGAAATAAACTTTTAAATGTCAATTAAAGAAAAAGTAGTAAACAAACAATATTGGAATGGTATTTTCTAGTGTTACAAAATCATTATCATGGCTCCTAAATGGCCAAAATCTTGGAAACAAAGAAAACGGAAAACAACAAAATAGAAGCTTCAGAACAACTCATTTCATAATTGATGATCACTAAAGCAAAGGTGACAGCAATTTTCTTTAAATTATTATACACTTGACAATTTTAAAATATAAATTTTCTTTTTTTTTTTTTTTTTTTTGAGTCAGGGTCTCACTCTGTCGACCAGGCTGAAGTGCAGTGGCATGATCACAGCTCACTGCAGCCTCAAACAAATGTGAGTTTTCTTTCTATGTTACCAGAGTTGTTTCAGACATTCTAATCATACTATGAATTAAACTTGCTGTGTGCTTTGTACTTTCTCTACAAGGAGACGCGAAAAGCCGGTTTTTTCTAAGGCATTTGACTATCAGGTCAGGGTTCTTTAGAACAGGCCTCAGAGGACTTCCCCCTTGCTAAACAGGCTGCAGAGAGATAATTAGCCTGGCCTTGTAGATTCCAGTGCACAGGAACCAAAAGCAGGCCATGTGGTTACAGACTCAAGAGGCTTCAACGAAAACAAATCAGCTGAGTCTATGTTCCAACCAAATCCAGTGACCGTGAAATCCAATTTCTTCTCAGCCCTTCGAGTGGGACATGCTGCTGAGTGGTCACTCAGATCACACACCTTTAGTAGTACTGCATAGCATGAATCATGACAAGCCTAATCAACTATCTGATCACTGAAAAAACACAACCACTATTAAAAAAAAAAATAGCCACAGGCAGACAAAATGTCAACGTTTGACATAAAACCACACTAGAAAAATAAAAACCATAAAGGCTCTTTGGAACAGACTTCTAACTCTTCTTATCATCCAGTATGGTAGCCTCCAAATTTTAAATTTTAATTCGTGTAAACTGAAATAGCCACAGATATGAAACAATTCCATCACTGCAAAATAACTTACTGCAGTACTCTAAGTCCTACCTCAGAACCATGAACAAGTTAACTGACGGTTTCGTGTTCTCAACATCTACGTGTAGTGACATCTCTCGGGGTCATGTACACCAAGGTAAGTTTTACTGCCGACTTCAGGGATCATCACAGACTTTGCCCTTTACTTTCCCTAAAGCTTTCTAAACTCAAAAACAAACATCACCTGCACTTAAGTGATGCAACATGTATGCCTCAGAGAGCTCCATGATCTAAAAAATGATTTACTGCCGGGCTCGGTGGCTCAGCCTGTAATCCCGTGCCTTTGGGAGGCTGAGGTGAGTGGACTGCCTGAGCCCACGGGTTCGAGACCCACCTGGGCAGCAAGACCCTAATTCCAGCTACTCGGAAGGCTGAGGCAGAAGGATCGCCGGAGCCCAGCAGGTTGAGGCTGAGGTGGCCGGGAGCGGCCACTGAACTCCAGTCTGGGCGACAGAGTGAGACTCCAACTCAAAAAAAAAAAAAAATGATTAACTTCTCCACTTGGGAACCGAAGGACCCAGGTGCCCTAAATAAAACACTATGAAAAACAATTACAATTCAGAAAACAGTAAGAACACCATGACCTCTAGAGAGCTCAGTTCATAAGAACATAAGGCCTTTTCTTCCTTTTCACCAAAACCTCAGCTAATCAACATGAAGAGACCCTCAACAGGTATTCCCTGAAGAGAACACTTTGTAAAAAAAAAAAAATAAAGCTATGGTTATTTGGATGACACATTCTTGTTTTGAGAGAATAAGATACACTGAAAAGCCAAAACCCTTAATTCAATACAACCTCATTTGTTACTGCTGTTTTCTGAGACAGGGTGACAGAAACCTCTCCCAATTTCATCCTTTCTGAGAGCTCACTACTTTCTCATATCATTTTCTTGAGGAAGGTAGTAGAAGGAGCCAATCAAACAAATTCCTAATTTAAAGCAGCTTTGAAGTATACTCCCAAGCCTCTGGTCCAGGCCAAATGCAGCATTTCCACACTGCTTTGGAAATCCAGCTTAACTCTAACCTAGGGTTCTCGAAAACCCAAATGTCAGCACCACTGACATTTGGAGCCAGATAATTCTTCGCTGTGGGGCTGTCCTGGGCACTGCAGAATGTTTAGCAATACCCTGGCCTCTCCAAACTAGATGTAACAGCTGCCCCCAGCTATGACAGCCACAAATGTTTCCAGGTATTGCCAATGTCCCTGGGGATGCAAAATCACTCCTGGTTGAGAATCACTGCTACAAGCCAAGGAACATCCCTGGGTATCACACCCAAATTCTCACTCACGAGATGCTCCTGCTGACTTCAGTGTTGATACTTTCCTTCACCATCCAGTCCAGCAAAAACGTATAAAACCTCTGAGACACAACATCAAGGGCTCTAGCTCAACAGGCAAGACAAATTCCGTTCCTACTGTCAAGCATGTTTTTAGGGGGCAAGTACATAAAGAGCTAAATAAAAGACACCCAATTTCAATGTTTTGAATTGCTAAACTTTTTTCTCCTGAGATGGAAGTTCTCATTGCACCAAACTGAGAACACCTTGAGGACAAAGGCCATGACCTGTCCTCAAGTACCAACTTGCTTAACCGCCAATAAAAACAATTATAAACTTAATTATAACAACGCGACAATTTCATATAGACAGTAAAAACTTGAGCTAACTCGGACAAGTAAGTTAACCTCTCTCAGCTGTAGCTTGTTCCTCTGTAAAATGGGAAGAAAATGACTGCTGACAGGATAGAATCAGAAAATACAAGTAACTCCTTCTCCACATCCTGGTACAGAGTAAGCATTCGATAAGCATAGGTCATAATTACTATTTTATTAGCAACAACCCCTATCTCGAGGAAAAGCTTACTCTGGGCTGCAAAAACAAATTCCAACATGACATCAAAGTAATCAACTGTCACCCTACCTTCTAGGAGCAAGAAGGGAAGTAACCCTGCGCATTTCTACCAACGTCCTGGGAGAAAGACACGAATGAAGGAAGCAATGAGATGTCAGGGGGAAAAAATTCCACACTCAGAGACAAATCTTCTACACATTCCTGGAATACACTTACAACCTTTCCCTCTACAATGCTCAGTGTGTTTGCCATAAATACACGGGAACCTAAAGGGGAAAGGTACACTAAATGTGTACACACTGGCACACATAGCGGACAGGCTTTATGAAAGTATACACCTTTCTGGGTGTTAATTTGCTGAAGCTTTTAGAAATTATGTTTAGAATTGCTATTGCTATAACGTTAAGTATATACCAGCAATTTTGAATTTAATACAAAGCAAGAAGGAGTTTGTAAGAAAAAAGGCAAAAGTTGTCAGATGTTTTAAAGACAACATGAAGTCACAGGAAAGAGCTGGGTGACCCATGTGTGTGTGTTTGAGTGAAGCAGCATCAGGAGAAGAGATAGAAGACAGGAAGAGGCACCCTGCTGGAAGAGCAGCGGCCAGGAACACCCGCCTTTGGCAGCACACGCCGTGCAGGTGAGCAAAAGGAGACCTTAAAGGATAGGGCACACTAATGTGTACGTGGGCTACATTCCAAGTGCCTGAGACACGGTGGCTGAAGGACTCCTCCCAACAATCCAGGGAGACTGATATGCTCACTAGGTGAGGCAACTGAGGATTCAGCCTCCAATCCAGGCACCTGGCTGCACCGGGGTGCCTCAACCTCTTATGCTTTAAGGATCGATTTTAATTTCAGTCCTAGGAAATTTTTTTTTTTTTCTGTTTTGAATCAGAGTCTCACTCTGTTGCCAGGCTGGAGTGCAGTGACATGCTTACGGTCATCGCAGCCTCGACCTGCTGGGCTCCGGCGATCCTTCCGCCTCAGCCTTCCAAGTAGCTGGAACTACAGGCGCGCGCTACCACACCCGGCTTACGTTTTGATTTATTGTAGAGACAAGGTCTCGCCAAGTTGCCCAGGTTGGCCTCGAACCCCTGAGCTCAGGCAATCCTCTCGCCTCGGCCTCCCAGAGTGCTGGGATTACAGACTTGAGTCACCGCGCCCGGTCAGGAAATTAATTTCTAGTTGCTCCTGAATGAGACCAGTCCTCTACCCTGCTGTATTTCAAGAGCGTCCTTTTAGCCGCATCGTGTGTGATCACAAGGAGACTGAAAGACACGAGTGGGACAGACGAACTCCTCTGTCTCCAGGAATAACCCACACAGGGGGGGGGGGGTGAGTGGTGTAGAAAGGGAGCATCGTCCCGAACAAGAGGACGAGGGCCTCGGAGAATGCGGGAGGTCGCCCCGATCCCTAACGCCTGCCTTGGCTTTGGCTACTATGTTCAGGGGAAAGACCCCAGAGCCTACGTACTCCCACCCTGCTGCTCGTTTCTCCCCCTGGAAGCGAGGGGGAGGTTGGGGCGCGAGAGGGGGGACGGCGTGAAGGAAGGCTGGGGCGAAGGGTGTCACGCAGACGGAGGTGAGGCTGCCGGCCCGGATGGCGGCAGAGAGGCGCGCGGGAAGGCGGGGGGCCGGGTGGGGAGCCAGCGAGGCCCCCGGGGTTCGGGTCGGCAGCGTCGACAGGATCGGCAGGCGGAGACGGAATCTGAACCCGAGTCGAAGCTGCAGAGGCTCCAGGGGCAGAGTAAACCCGTCCCTCGCCCCTGGTCAGAGGAAGGAA
>NW_007246808.1:247440-339580 GCF_000164805.1 Carlito syrichta | reverse complement strand
CGGGCGGCGGGCGGCGGGCGGCGGGCGGCGGGCGGCGGGCGGCGCGGGCGCGGGGCGGCTCCTGCGTGCTTGTGGCCGCCGGTTTTAAAAGTCAGGGCTTGGAAGCGCACACAAAACCCAGGGGAAAGTGGGAACCCACTGCCGGAAGCCGTGGTATCCATGGAGACGCTGCCGGAAGTCGTGGTGTCCACGGAGACGCTGTCGGAAGACGGGGTTGCTAGGAGGCCCGGGCGCGTCCGCCTAGTTGCAAATGGCTGAAGTCCCAGATGATGACGACTCTGGCCCCGAAGAAAGTGACTTTTCCAAGGAAGATGGGCCGGAACCAGCCAGATCTAAGTATTCTGTAGACAGGGGTGCGCTAGAGCACCTCGAGCATCAGACAGGAAAGGTATCAGAAACAGCCACTGAAGATGAAGAGGAATATGATGCATTAGGGTCTCGCAGAGAAAGTGAGGTCGAACAAATTAGCACAGAAGGTGAAGGGCTGGAGCCCGAGAGGCCTGAACCGCCTGACCTCGGTGAACTGTATAAAAGTGCCGAACCAAACGCCACGGCAGAGGCAGGCCCGGAGCCACCCACGCAGATTGAGACCGAGGAAAAGAGCTTCAAGGAGGGGAAGTCGGAGAATGCTGAGAACGTGCGGCTGAAAGCAAGACGGACGTCCGAGAAAGACCCTGCCAAGGGGTCCCAGATGGACCTACTGAGAGAAATCGAGCCAGGAATTCCTCAGGTCAAGTCGGAGACAGTCGGGGAGATGGGAGGGGAGCTTTTCAAAGATCTGGAGGGCGCTGCGGATGAAAAGAGTGAGGATCCACACCTAGAGCCACCAGAGGAGGCGAAACCAAACGTCACAGAGGATGTCCTCCTGGGGTCAGTCACAGAAACAGGTCCAGCACGACCAACGGAAGCCGTGTCCAAGTTACTAGAGGAAACTGAACCGGAGGCTCCAGAGGAATCACTTGGAAAGCAAGATGAAGAGACAGGCCTAGAGCCTCCAGAGCAGATCAAACCAGATGTTCCAAGTAAGAAACCAAGAGAAGCAGTTGAAGAGACAGATTTACAGCCAACAACGATGACCAAACCAGAGATTCCAGAGGAGACACAGAGGGAGTCGACTGAGGAAGAAAGCACAGAACCACCTCAGCAGACCAAACCAGCGTTTCCAGAGCAGAAACCAAGATCGTCTGCTGAGGAAGCAGATACTCAACCTCCAGAAGAGACTAAACCAGAGATTCCAGAGGAGACACAGAGAGAGCCAATTGAGGAGAAAGATCTAGAGTTGCCACATGAAGCCAAACCAAGAAAGACACATGTAGAATTTCCCAAGGAAGATGGGCCAGAACCAGCCAAATCTAAGTATTCTGTAGACAGGGATGTGCTAGAGCACCCCGAACATCAGACTGGAAAGGTGTCAGAAACAGCCACTGAAGAACAAGGACTCCACAAAGAGCTTAACATCAGTAAAGAATCGAATTCACATTCCCCAGAGTTTCAGACAGAATTAAGAGAGCCCATTAGTGGAAAGAAAGTTCTAGATCTCTCCCAAGAGCGGAAGGAACTGGTACCTGAAGATAAAAACACCCAGCCCAAAAAAAGGACTAAGTTACAATTTGAGTATCTTAATTGGGACCCAGAGAACGTCGCAGAGTGGATTAGCCAGCTAGGCTTCCCTCAGTACAAGGTAGGCCTGAATCACATGCTCTCATCCTTCTGCCTCTTCTTCCCTCTAACCTGCCCTGAGCTCTCACTTGTTCTTCGCCAGAAAGAGCATTGAAAAGTCCTGAACTGTGGTAGAAGTCACTTGGGTTTTAATTTTGACCTCGCCACTGATGGATATTTGTATTTTGGGAGAGAAAGGGAAGGTCACATCTGTTTGTTTTTCCTCTTCATACCAGTGATTACACTTCCCTGCAAGTCTTGAAAAACCAAGAAATGTATATAGGCCTCTTTTCATAGGAAACTGTATTTTTAAATCGGTTTTGTCCAAGGTAGGCTTTTTGGTACTTTGTGAAATTTAGTGGCAACTCCCTTAGCTTGAACCTGCACTATTCTATTCATCTTAAGTGTTTGCCCCCAGTATGTCTTATGTATTATGAGTGCTTAAGTGTATTGTTAGCCAATTAACCAAAAATAGTTTTATTGAAAAGGTAGTGTAAGCTTTTATTTTATTGATGCCAACTGTGTTTTAGTCTACTACAAAAAAACACAGATCTGGAACCTTCTGTACCTCCTGTACTTAAAAATATAATCAAGATTGCCGGGCTCAGTGGCTCAGTCTGTAATCCTAGCACTTTGGGAGGCCGAGGTGAGTGGATTGCCTGAGCCTGCAGATTCCAGACCAGCCCAGGAAACTTGGTGAGACCTCATCTCTACAATAAATCAAAAATTAGTGGGGCATAGTAGCACGCACCTATAGTTCTGGCTACTTGGAAGGCTGAGGCAGAAGGATCACTGAAGCCCAGCAGGGCGATGCTGGGGTAGCCGTGAAGTATGCCACGGAACTCCGGCCTGGGCGACAGAGTGAGACTCCAACTCAAAACATATAAACAAGACACGAAGAAACACTGGTTGTAGCATGCCAAAAAAAAATGTTAAGGAACAGTGTGAAATTTAAAAAAGAGCTTAGATGGAAAGATAAGGTATCATTAGGACAGAAAATAAATTTTGGACAGGCACAGTGGCTCACGCCTATAACCCCAGCGCTTTGGGAGGCTGAGGTAGGAGGATCACTTGAAATCAGGAATTCTAGGCCAGCCTGGGCAATACAGTGAGACCCCATTTCTACAAAAAATTAAAAAATTAAGTGCTGGGCACAATGGCTCATGCCTATAATAATCCAGTACTTTGGGAGACTGAGGTGGGAGGATTACTTGAGCCCAGACGTTTGAGACCAGTCTGGGCAACACAGCAAGTCCTCATCTTTACCAAATTAAAAAAAAAAGTCACAAAATTAGCTAGGCATGATGATGTGCACTTGTAGTCCCAGCTACACAGGAGGCTGAGGTGGGTGGATGACCTGATGTGATCCCAGGATGTGGAGGCTGCGGTGAGCCATGATTGTGTCATTGCACTCCAGCCTGGGTGACAGAAGAGACCCCCAACTCAAAAAAACAAAAACAAAAATATATAAAAAATAGAAATGAGCTGGGTGTGGTAGCATGCCCCTATAGTCCCAGCTACTCGGGAGGCTGAGGTGGAGGATCACTTGAGTCCAGGAGTTCAAGGCTGCAGTGGGCTATGATTACATCACTGCACTCTACCCTGTGGGTGACAGAGCGAGATACTGTCTCCAAAAAAGAAAATAAATTTAACTTGTTTCTCAGTATAGAACCAGAGATAAACTTGATTTCTTCCATCCTTCCTCCCTCTTTCCCTTCCTCCTTCCTTTCCCTCCCTCCTTCCACTTCCTTCTGTTTGCAGCACATTTTCTGAGTGATGTTCTTGTTGTACTCACAGGAGTGTTTTACCACCAACTTCATCAGTGGCCGAAAACTCATCCAGGTAAACTGCTCCAACCTCCCCCAGATGGGCATAACCGATTTTGAGGACATGAAGGTGAGTTGTTTCCACAACGTCCCTACGGAGCACAACTGCACCACGGCTCAACCCAGCCTCCCTTTCTTCCAGCCTGGCCTCCCATTGCTGTCAACGGTGTCATCATACTCCCAGTCTCCTGGGCCCACAGTGGCTGCTGCTCTCTACTTTGATCCCTACAAAGATCCTAAGAACTGTTTGTCCTGTGGCAGTTATGCCGTCTGGTTTTCTCCAGTTCCACCTTTCGGTCTTGTGTGGCCTCACACCTCAAACACTGCAGTGGCCTCCTGCTTTTACCTCTCTCCATGGGCCCTTTGAATTCCAGGGCCCTGAGTTTAGGCTCTCGCTTTCCAGCAACTTATGTGCTTTTCAGAAACCTTCTTGGGTCTCTTCTGCTTACTAGATAGTTAAGGATATAAGACCCCCCCAACAAGGTTCCTCCCTGCCACTCCACCACATGAATCTTGGGCTCCAGCCAACTGGTCTAATCCCCTTCTTGCCACTCTGTCTAGTGCCTTCCTCCCTCTTGTCTCTGTTCAGTTCCCCCATCCCCTGTATTACTAATATGAATTTTCATCAGCCTTCAGAATCAGTTCATCATTCTCATCTCCCCAAAAGTCTTTCCTAACATTCCCAGTCTACAGCAACCCCTCCCAAGCTCTCATAACATTTTACGGGCAACCCCTCTTGGGTCCCCTCCCACTGTGGGAGCTTTTCTGTCTTCCCAATAAATCCTGCTTTCTCAAAACAAAAAAACCAAAATACTAAGGAAAAAGAAAAAAAGAAAAAAAAAGAAGACATTTTATGTTTCCAGCACCCATTTTGGACTTATTAACACCATATGCATTTTGCCTGCTTTAATGTCAACTTTGAAATGTTTCCCAGGCTCATCTCAAATTCATGGGCTCAAGCAATCTCCTGCTTTGGCCTCCCAAGGTACTGGGATTACAAGTATGAGCCACCATGCCCAGCCTGGGCCTCAGTGTTCTAAACTCTCCAGCACCAACAGTTCACAATATGCTCGTTTGCATAAAGTACCCTTCAATGGTAGCAGTTTGCGGTTAACAAAGCATCACAAACATCATCTCATTTGTAACCTGTCCTTTCATGCCATACCCCAACATCACCATGGTTTCACTCAGTACAACCATGCTATAAATGCTCCCCCTCCATGGTTTCCAAATTCAGATAGTCTTCAGAATAAGCTGAGATTTGTTCTGAATAGATCCCTAGGTTCCATCCTTCAGAGATTTTGGTTCACTGTGGCTCTTCCTCAGGCCTTAGAACCATGTAATTCCATAAGTCATGTGATTTAGAAAATAAGAAAACTACTCTTGTTAATACCCAAGTGCTTTTACTGGTAACAAGATAAAAGGAAATTCTTGAAATCGTTAAACACACAGTCCTGGGTAAGTACCTAATCTCTTAGATTCTGCTTATAGCTGTCCTGTGCTGAGCACTACTGTGTGTTGGACCCCAATTATTTCACCTAATTCCCATTTTACAAAAGGGGAAACTGAGGTCCAGAAAGGTAAAGCAGGTTGCCCAAGATCATTCAGACAATAAGTTTATTTTTTTTTATTTTTTTTGAGTTGGAGGTTCACTCGTCACCCAGACTGGAGTGTAGTGGCCGCTCCCAGCCACTGCAGCCTCGACCTGCTGGGCTCCGGTGATCCTTCCACCTCAGCCTTCCAAGTAGCTGGAACTACAGGCGCGTGCTACCATACCCGGCTAATTTTTTGATTTATTGTAGAAATGCAGTCTCACCAAGTTGCCCAGGTGGGTCTCGAACCCGCGGGCTCAGGCAATCCACTCACCTCAACCTCCCAAAGTACTGGGATTACAGGCTTGAGCCACCGCACCCGGCCCAATCTTATTTATTCTAAGAACAAGCTAGACCCAGTAGCATTACACCTGCTTCATCTTTCTTTCTTAGAAAATAATTCTCAAAGTATTTTTAATTATTCACTGTTTCCAGTGAACAAAAAGAACTTTGTGGTAAATATTTGGAGAATACAGATTAGTTGTTTATTCCTTTTTATGCATGATTTTATATTAAAGTATAGCCTTATATACTTTATAATATCTCAGCAATTTTACTACACTTGCCTTGTTGCATATTATTTAAATAGCACTGACTGGATGCGCCAGCTCATACCTATAATCCCAGCACTTTGGAAGGCAGAGGCAAGTATTGCTTGATTCCAGGAATTCGAGACCAGCCTGGGCAACTTGGCAAGATCTCATCTCTACAATAAATCAAAAAATTAGTTGGGCTTGGTGGCACATACCTGTAGTTCCAGCAACTTGGAAGGCTGAGGTGGAAGGGCTGATTAAGCCCAGCAGGTCAAGACTGCACTCTAGCCTGGGCGGCAACAGAATAAGACTCCAACTCAAAAAAAAAGGAATCCTGGCCAGGTGTGGTGGCTCACGCTTGTAATCCCAACACTTTGGGAGGTCAAGATGGGAGGATTGCTTGAGTCTAGGAGCTTAAGACCAGCCTAGGCAACATAGCAAGACCTCGTGTCTACAAAAAAATTAAAAAACAATTAGCCAGGTATGGTAGCATGCTCCTGTAGTCCCAGCTACTTGGGAAGCTGAGTTGGAACGATTGCCTGAGCCCAGGAGGTCAAGGCTGTGGTGAGCCATGATCGTGCCACTGCACTCCAGCCTGGGCAACAAAGACTCCTACTCAAAAAAAAAAAAAATAGAGAGAGTTTATCAGAGGACCCTCTTATTTCGTAGGTGAACCTTAAGCATACTTTTAAGAATCACTGGATAAGGGGAAGGATGGTTAGATTGTATTTCTTGATTCCAGTGTGACTCTTCTGCATGTAACCAATAGCTTTTAGCATTTCTAATATCTTTTTTAAGAAATTTATTTTTGCCGGGCTCAGTGGCTCAGCCTGTAATCCCGTGCCTTTGGAAGGCTGAGGTGAGTGGATTGCCTTAGATTGTATTTCTTGATTCCAGTGTGACTCTTCTGCATGTAACCAATAGCTTTTAGCATTTCTAATATCTTTTTTAAGAAATTTATTTTTGCCGGGCTCAGTGGCTCAGCCTGTAATCCCGTGCCTTTGGAAGGCTGAGGTGAGTGGATTGCCTTAGATTGTATTTCTTGATTCCAGTGTGACTCTTCTGCATGTAACCAATAGCTTTTAGCATTTCTAATATCTTTTTTAAGAAATTTATTTTTGCCGGGCTCAGTGGCTCAGCCTGTAATCCCGTGCCTTTGGAAGGCTGAGGTGAGTGGATTGCCTTAGATTGTATTTCTTGATTCCAGTGTGACTCTTCTGCATGTAACCAATAGCTTTTAGCATTTCTAATATCTTTTTTAAGAAATTTATTTTTGCCGGGCTCAGTGGCTCAGCCTGTAATCCCGTGCCTTTGGAAGGCTGAGGTGAGTGGATTGCCTTAGATTGTATTTCTTGATTCCAGTGTGACTCTTCTGCATGTAACCAATAGCTTTTAGCATTTCTAATATCTTTTTTAAGAAATTTATTTTTGCCGGGCTCAGTGGCTCAGCCTGTAATCCCGTGCCTTTGGAAGGCTGAGGTGAGTGGATTGCCTTAGATTGTATTTCTTGATTCCAGTGTGACTCTTCTGCATGTAACCAATAGCTTTTAGCATTTCTAATATCTTTTTTAAGAAATTTATTTTTGCCGGGCTCAGTGGCTCAGCCTGTAATCCCGTGCCTTTGGAAGGCTGAGGTGAGTGGATTGCCTTAGATTGTATTTCTTGATTCCAGTGTGACTCTTCTGCATGTAACCAATAGCTTTTAGCATTTCTAATATCTTTTTTAAGAAATTTATTTTTGCCGGGCTCAGTGGCTCAGCCTGTAATCCCGTGCCTTTGGAAGGCTGAGGTGAGTGGATTGCCTGAGCCCGCGGGTTTGAGACCCGCCTGGGCAACTTGGCAAGACCTCATCTCTACAATAAATCAAAAATGAGCCGGGTGTAGTACTGCGCGCCTGTAGTTCCAGCTACTTGGAAGGCTGAGGCAGAAGGATTGCCGGAGCCCAGCAGGTCGAGGCTGCGGTGGCTGGGAGCAGCCACTGCACTCCAGTCTGGGCGACAGAGTGAGACTCCAACTCAAAAAAAAAGAAAGAAATTTATTTTTATTAAGAAATCCATGCCATTTGTCCTTATATCCCATGGAAAGAAACATGAGTAGATTACATATATACTTCTTTCCAAAAACAAACAAAAGCTTCTCAAAAACACACAAGTATGTATAGGGAACACTTAATTTCTGCATTAGAAATTGTACTAAATAGCACTAGACTCTCAGCCCACAGTGTGCACACAACTCTTTCTGTTTTTATTTTTAATTTATTTTTCTTTATTTATTTTTATAGAGACAGTGTCTTGCTTTGCTGCCCAAGCTGGTCTTGAACTCCTGAGCTCAAGTGATCCTCCCAAAGTGGTAGTATTATAGGTGTGAGCCATAATAGTGAATTCAGTTAATAGTAATAGTAATTCAGTTAATAGTGAATGCGTTTTATTACTACAGGATACCTCTTTAGGGAACCATCTGTTAAACTTCTGGGAATTTATAGAATAACTTTTTCTATTCAGGCCATTTAATTTATTTTTTTTTAATTTTTTTGAGTTGGCGTCTCACTCTCACCCAGGTTGGAGTGCAGTGGCACGCTCTTGGCCCCCACAGCCTCGACCTGCTGGGTACAGGTGATCCTTCCACCTCAGCCTTCCAAATAGCTGGAACTACAGGTATGTGCCACCATGCCTGGCTAATTTTTGGTTTTTTTGTAGAAATGAGGTCTCACCAAGTTGCCCAGGCTAGTCTCAAACTCATGAGCTCAGGCAATCCTCTCACCTCGGCCTCCCGAAGTACTGAGATTATAGGCATAAGCTACCACGCCCAGTCAGGGCTTTTTAAAGGAGAATTAAGATGAAGTGGTTACCAAACAAGGCACTCAGTGTAGCAGCATCAATCACAAATAAGAATCCTTAGGACCCACCTATAGTAATTGTGATCACAATTCTTAGAAACCCCACTTGCTATAGACTTCAATTAGAATTCTCACTGGGCTACTTGAGAGGCTGTGGCAAGGAGGATTGCTTGAGCCCAGAAGTCCAAGACTGTAGTGCACTATAATTGTGTCTGTTAATAGCCACTGCACTCTGGCCTGGGCAATATGGCAAGACCCCATCTCTAAAAAACAAAATTTCTCACCCGGAATAGGCAAGCAACTATGCAACTTTGTCTTTTACCCATTAAGCACTTCTAGAGTCTAAACAAAACCAATTCAAGTAAGATTTGAGAATAATATCATGCCTTTCTAAAATGCCTTGCTAATGGGCAGTTTTACATCAGGTTTAGAACTGTCTATGACATGAATTGTACAGTCTTGTAACTCTAACTAGTGACTTTACATTTTTATTTTATTTATTTATTTATTTTTGAGTTGGAGTCTCACTCTGTCGCCCAGACTGGAGTGCAGTGGCCGCTCCCCGTGCTACCACGCCTGGCTAATTTTTGATTTATTGTAGAGATGAGGTCTCTCCAAGTTGCCCAGGCAGGTCTCAAACCCGCGGATTCAGGTAATCCACTCACCTCAGCCTCCCAAAACACGGGATTACAGGCTGAGCCACCAAGCCCGGCTTACTTTTTTAAAATATTCTTTATAAATACCCCATTTGGCTGTGTTCTAGCAGCAATTTCATGGACTGGCCTGTGATTAAAACTAGAATTTGAAAGGCAGTCACAATTTAATCTAGGCTATCAAGAGGCATGTGCTCAATAAATACAAATGTTTAGAGACACTGAAAATTGTGGCAAAAGACATTTTAAGAGAATACACAAGTAGTAAGAAAACAGCTGAACTTCACTGTCTGCTTTTTAGTGTTTGAGATTTTTTATTTTATTTTATTTTTTTTTTTGAGTTGGAGTCTCACTCTGTTGCCCAGACTAGAGTGCAGTGGCCACTCCCGGCCACCACAGCCTCAACTTGCTGGGCTCTGGCAATCCTTCCGCCTCAGCCTTCCGAGTAGCCGGAATTACAGGCATGTGCTACCATGCCCGGCTGATTTTTGATTTATTGTAGAGATGAGGTCTCGCTGCCCAGGCGGGTCTCGAACCCGCAGGCTCAGGCAATCCACTCACCTCAGCCTCCCAAAGGCGCGGGATTACAGGCTAAGCCACCGAGCCCGGCGAGATTTATTTTTTAGTTAAACAAATTAGGTAACTATTTGAGTAATAATTTCTTAATTACAAATTTACTGACCCCTTTATAGACAAATTATTCATTAACCTTCCCAGGGATAACCATGGCTCCTAATCAAAGCATATTATGGTTGGTCAAATTGCTCAGCACAAAGAAAGAAATGGCCATGCATGGTGGCTCATGCCTGTAATCCCAGCACTTTGGAAGCTGAGGCAGGAGAATCTCTTGAGCCCACAAGTTTGAGACTTTTCTCTTAAGAACGTGCTTTTGGTGAGGCCAGGCTAGTAAGGCTGTGAATTTTTCCATTATTTTATTTTTCCATAGAAATAACGTTAAGGGGTTAGCTTTCTTTCTTTTTTTTTTGAGTTGGAGTCTCACTCTGTCGCCCAGACTGGAGTGCAGTGGCCGCTCCCGGCCACCGCAGCCTCGACCTGCTGGGCTCCGATGATCCTTCCACCTCAGCCTTCCAAGTAGCCGGAATTACAGGCATGCGCTACCACGCCCGGCTGATTTTTTGATTTATTGTAGAGGTGAGGTCTCGTTGCCCAGGCGGGTCTCGAACCCGCGGGCTCAGGCAGTCCACTCACCTCAGCCTCCCAAAGGCGCGGGATTACAGGCTGAGCCACTGAGCCCCGCTAGGGGTTAGCTTTCAAGAGGCCTAAGAAACTAAATAAACCTTTTTTGATTTAGTTGTGTTTTCAGGTTAGTCCCATTAAAAATTATCCTTGTATTTCAGGTAATTTCTCGGCATACGCGGGAGCTACTGGGAGTTGAAGAGCCATTATTCAAACGCTCCATCAACCTTCCCTATAGGGACATTATTGGCTTATTTTTAGAGCAAAAAAGTCATATTGGGATAAAATCTGATTCCTTGACCTTATCTGAATTTATCAAAGCAGCAGGATTACAGGATTACGATCCACAAATGACTGCCCCTGAAGAAAATGCAGCGTTACCTTACACTGAGCTGTAGGGGAGAGCCATTTCCCCTAGTTTGAAAGATCACACTAAATTACTTGGGGGAAGAGGTGAGTCTTCCTTGGTTTTTCTTTTTCTCCTTTTCATTAAGGATCAGAGTTAGAACAACTGGTGGCTCCATTCCTAGTTCTGTCCCTGACTCATGATACCTTCCCTTTATTTATTTTCCAGTGTAATTTCACGTTAAAACAGATAACAATACTTATCTTTCTGGGTAACTATAAGAATTCCTGACAAATTCTAATAACGCACCTGGTAGTCAGAACATGTTGAGGAAATATAATTTAAAATAAAATCTGCCGCCAACCCAGATAACCCTCTCCATAAAAGCAAAAGAAACCATTTTATCCTTGAATAGGCCTTCAACTAGGGTGTGTAGCACAGGCAAGCTGCTGAAGAGATTGCAAAGACAAAGAAATCATATCCTTTTAGATAGGCAGACACAGCCCTTTACATACAGATTAATTACCTGTACCCAAAGGAAAAATAAAACTTGTCATATCTTGACAACAAGCAGGAAATGACTACTTGGAGCCAGGGACCAGTGCTAAACTCCCTTAGAAACAGCGGGGCGGGACCATCCACCTCTGTGCTCACATGGCAGAGAGGTGGCTCAGAGGCCTCCAAAAAGAGACTGTCTGGGGTGTGAAATAGCAAGAGGCTTATTCAACTTTTTAAAAGATTTATATACATCTCAAAAACACAGAGAAAGAATTTACAATGACAAGTTCTCTAAAGGAAGTGTTTTAAGGGGAAAAAAAAGAGTGGGAAGTTTTTCACTTTCCCTTTTGACATTAGAAAAAAATTTAAACTTTTTTTTTAGATTTGTATATATCCCTAAAAACAACATGATTATTACTGACTATGAAGTAGGGTCTGGGGTTAGCTTACAAGGCTCTTTTATGTGGTACCTTGCAGATCTTTATAAAATGAATTTTAGCCTACAGCCTACCCATGACTGGACTGCTCAAAATAAATTATAAAAATATTTCTTATTGCTTGAATGACTCTAGTTCCTTCCTTGTTTTATAGACCTAACTGCTCTTTCTCTTCCTGGTCCCGCTTCTTAGTCCTGAAAACCACTATAGGGCTAACACAGTCCAGAAGGGCAGTGGTGTCCCTTGTCCAGTTCCCTATACCTGAATGAACAGTCAAAGGAATGTTTCTCTTCTTTTCTACTGAAAGGGGAACAATGCCTCCAATTAACATTCATGCAAAGTGTTAATATTTGATGATGAACCTTACTTTTTCCTAAATTGGACATTTTATCAGGAACCATTCTAATACCATATCATTGAATTTGCCTTGCTCACAATATGCAAGAACCAAAAACAAAAGCAAAACAAAGTGTAAATGATGAAGACCATGGTGATTTACATGAATCATATGTGGTTTTGTTCAAAGCACTTTAGCATTTATCAAGCAGTGATTCTGTTCTGTGACAGAGCATAGTAAAGTGATATCCTTTCCTAGCTTGATGGGGTCACTGCTATTGTTTTTAACTCTATTGTAATTGACAAAAAGTATTTGTAAAACATAAATGAAATAACAAATTTGCATTATAGAAGATCTATATTTTGCAAACTTATTTCTAGCCTTTTAATATAAATGCCAGTTTTGTAAAGGTTTTAAATGATTTAAGTGGGAGCAGCTTTCAATAAGATAGTAGGGCAGTCATATATGAAGTGAGTCATAATTAAGATTACCATACATTCACTTTTTTTTTTTTTTGAGTCGGGGTCTCACTCTGTTGCCCAGGATGGAGGACAGTGACATGATCATGGCACACCAGTCTTAGCTTTCTGAGTTCAGGCAATCCTTCTGTCTCAGCCTCCAGAGTAATGGGGACTACAGGTATGTACCAGCATGCCAGGCTAATTTTTTTTTTTTTTTTTTTTTTGGTAGAGATCTTGCTGTGTTGCTCAGGCTGGTCTCGAACTCCTAGGATCAAGCAATCCTTTCGCCTCAGTCTTCCAAAGTGCTGGGATTACAGGCATGAACCACTGTGCCCAGCCTACCATACATTTGCTTCTGTATCCAGAATCATAGAAAAATCAAACTCATTTGCCAGCTACATACTGCTAGTAAATTGATTGGAATTTGCTAATCAATTTGGAATTTGAGCAATTGGAAAAGAAACTGCAGTATGCAAAATTGTCTAACAATGACATTATGGCTTTTTGAACTTAGCTTTTAGAAGAGAAATAATTTGTATTAACGAGGTTTTCTGGGGAAGCAGCTTACTTAGGTATGTTAGATTGTGTCATTTCATTGGCTGCTAAGTCAGGCACATATTGATGTATGGGACTGCTTATTTTATTCTACAGTTTAAAGAGCCATCAGTACAGTTTTCTAATTCCTAGTGCCTAATATGTGACAAACACAATACAGTCATATGACTCCCACTGTCAATTGTGATCATCAGTACATAACCATCATAGAGACAAAGTGTGAGGGAGAAAGAATCCTGATTCCCAAGTTCTCTTATCAGGATGGAGCACCTGTGGAAACCACTGGCTGTTCTTTGGTTAGGGAGATGCCAAATGAATCACAGTATAGGTAGGTAAGGTGGTCTCGGAGAACAGCACTGGTTGAGAGACGCCGACTGAAGGGTGTTTCCTTGAGTTGCACAGCAGTCAGATCAAACCAGGGGAAAGGCCTGCAGTGAAAAAAAATACTGTGACTTTGCTATGTCTGGTTGGTGTATCCTGCTTTGTCTGCTAAATACTTCCTTTAAAGAGAGTTTTCCTCCACTTGGAATACCAAACTAATTAAAATTCAAAGTGAAACTAGAAATTCACCTTGAACTATTCAATGTGTAGATTTAATTGTACTTATGGTGACTTTTCAAACTTAAACACATTTCTCTAAGTTCATTTGGAGAGGAATTCATAATCAGAAAATGATTATAACATTGACATTGATACCCTTTACGGTATATTTTCCTTGAATTTAGAAAGAACATACATAAGAGGACCATGGACATTAGGCAAGGAAAATAACTAATTGCTTTTAAGATATCCTCTTCAGCTGTGTAAGATACAAAGTAGAAGTTAATATGCAAATGAATGGGACGATAGTATGATTTTATATTGTAATTCAAATTAAAAAGCATTAACACATGAGTTTTTATATTTTTTTAAAGATCAGGAAGGTAATAATGGTGCATTCCTGTAGTCCCAGCTACTTAGGAGGCTGAGGCGAGAGGATCACTTGAGCCCAGGAGTTCAAGGCTAGCCTGAGCAATATAGCAAGACCCCGACTCTTAAAAAAAAAAAAAAATCAGGGGAAGACGAGAATATCTGTTCTTGCCATATTTGTTTAACATAGTACTAGAAGTTCTAACCAGTGCAATAAGGCAAGAAAAGGAAATTAAAGGGCATGCAGATTTTAAGAAAGAAATGAAACTGTCTTTATTTACAGATGACATGATTATCTATATAGAAAATCCCAAGGAATCTATTTTTAAAACAACCTAGAACTAATGAATTTAGCAAGGTTGCACAATATAAAATAAACACACAAGCCGGGCTCGGTGGCTCAGCCTGTAATCCTGCACTTTGGGAGGCTGAGATGAGTGGATTGCCTGAGCCCACAGGTTCGAGACCCACCTGGGCAAATTGGTGAGACCTCATCTCTACAATAAATGAAAAAATCAGCCAGGCATGGTAGGGCATGCCTGTAACTCCGGCTACTCAGAAGGCTGGGGTGGAAGGTTTGCTGGAGCCCAGCAGCTCGAGGTTGCAGTGGCCGGGAGCAGCCACTGCACTCCAGTCTGGGCGACAGAGTGAGACTCCAACTCACATGTGGGCATTAAAATTAAAAATGCAATTTTATTTATAATCCCAAAAAACGGTATACTTAGGTGTAAATCTAATAAAACATATGCAAGACATTGCACAATGAAAACTATAAAATGCTGATAAAATAAATCAAATGGAGAGACCTAACTGTATTCCTGGACTCAACAAAATTAAGATGTCAGTTCTCCACAGATGGATCTACAGATGTAATGGTAAAATAAAAATTAGTGACAACACTCAATACTGGTGAGGATGCAGAGAAACTGGATCATACATTGCTGTTGGTGATGCAAAATGGCACAACTCTGAAAAACAGTTTGGCCGTGTCTTCAAAAAATAACCATGCAACAACCATATGCTTCAATAATTACACTCCTGGGCATTTACTCCAGAGAAGCGAAAACTTGTTTTCACACAAAAACCTGTATGTGACTGTTCATAACAGCCTTATTCATAATAGCCCCAAACAGGAAACAACCCAGATGTCCATCAGTAGGCGGATGGTTCAACAAATTTTGACACAGCCATGCCCTGGAATGCTACTCTGCAATAAACAAACTACAAATACACATAGCAACTTGGATGAGTCTCCAGAGGTTTACAGTGAATGAAAAAAACCAATCTCAAAGGTTTTATACATATGATTCCATTTATATAACATTCTTAAAATACCGAATCATAGGAATGATGTATACGTTAGTGGTTACTGGGTTTGTGGGTGAGGGGGAGCAACATGAAGAATCCTTTCGTGAAATAACTGTTCTGTATTTTAACTGGATCAGTGTTAGTATCCTGGTTGTGATATTGTACTATGATTTTACAATATCTATTATATAGATATCACAGTTTGTGCCATTGAGAGAAAAAAGGTAAATGTTTACATGGGATCTCTCTATTATTTTTTAATCTCATGTGAATATAGGTCTCAAAATTTAAAAAGTATCTTGACTTCCAGTTTCTAGTTTGACATGTAGGAAATTGGAAGTTGCCACTGAATCCCAACAATAAGTAAAAAGCTGAACAAACTAAAAAATCAACAACTCTTCCTAGATCCATCAAAGAAGCAGGGTCACAGGGCAAACTATTATATCCAAAACTGAAGACACCAAAAGGTGCATGCTCAGAGTCATAGCTTGCTAGAGCAGAAAACCATAAGCAGAAACATTTTCAGGAACCGGTGCCAAGATGGGGAAACCTGAACTGTAACTGACAAATTGCTGGAGGCTTAAAGTGGACAAGTCTAAGAATAAAAACTCAGGGGAACCCAGTCTTTGGTACCCTCACACTTTTGTGATTTTTTACCTAGGAGCTCGATCATGTTCTTATAAATATTGAAGAAAAATCTTGTTGTGCTTCTAGCATAGAGAAGGGAAAAGGAACCATTTTGAAATATACCTTTTTTTTCTCTCTCTTCTTATCAAGGTCTGCCCTCAAGATAAACTATTTAACCAGAATCTAACTTTTGGGGGGATTTATCTGAGCCTAACTGACCAGGAGGAAGGGAAATATCCAATTCCAGTCAACTGTGCCCTTGCACACGGAAGAAGGGAATACCCAACTCAAGCCCACTTTAGCCATCTTGTTTTACTGAGGGAGGATTTTTAAAAATCTGAGAAACCCTTATGAAGCTCGCAGTCCAGGGGCACAGGCTTACTAGAAGGCTGATACCTACTCACAGGACTATAGAAAGCATCCCCTCCCCAACACCTTACCACCACATTACTTAAGGCCTATTTGCAGCAGTTCCTTTTACCTGGTACATCTTGCTTGGCTGTCAAGAAGAAATTAAAGCATACTAAAAGGCAAAAAACAACATTTGGAAAGACAGAGCAAGCATCAGAACACACATGACAGGGATGTTATAATTCCCAGATGGGAAATTTAAAACAGTGATGACTAATGTGCTAAGGGATCTCATGTACTTACAGTGACTTTTCAAACTTAAACACATTTCTCTAAGTTCATTTGGAGAGGAATTCATAACCAGAGAATGATTATAACATTGACATAAAGTAGACAGCAGGCAATGACAGGTGGAAGGTCCACGTGAGCAAGGACAGAGCATTGAAGAAGGAATAAGTGAAGGTAAAGTAAAAACCTTAATTTTTCTTATTCTTAATTGATCTAACAGGTAACAATTCGTTCAAACTAATAATGGCAACAGTGTATTCAAGTATGCTGTGTGTGTGTGTGTGTGTGTGTGTGTGTGTGTGTGTGTGTGTGCACTTGTATAAAATGAATGACCACAATAATACAAGGGACAGGAGGGAGGAATTAGGATTATTTTGTTATTATTAAGGTACTCATATTACCCATGAAGTGGTATAGTGTTATTTGAAATCAGACTTAGATTAGTTGTCAATATATGTTGTCAGGTTGTAGGATACAAGATTAACATATAAAAATCAGCCTCTTTCCAATATATCAGCAATGAACAAGTGGAATCTGAAATTAAAAACACATTATCATTCATATTAGCACCCTCAAAAATGAAATACTTAGCCAGGCACAGTGACTCACACCTGTAATCCCAGCACTTTGGGAGGCAGAGGCAAGAGGATTGCCTGAGTCCAGGAGTTCAAGACTAGCCTGGGTAACAACTTGGCAAGACCTCGTCTCCACAATAAATAAAAGAATTTTATGGTGACATGTGCCTGTAGTTCCAGTTACTTTGAAGGCTGAGGCAGAAGGATTGCCTGAGTCCAGCAGGTAGAGGCTGCAGTAGCCATAAGCCACTGCACTCCAGCCTGGACAACAGAGTGAGACTCCAACTCCAAAAAAAAAGATGAAGAAGAGGAAATACTTAGGTATAAATCTAGCAAAATACATACAAGATCTATATAAGGAAAACTACAAAACTCTGATGAAAAAAATCAAAGATAACAAAATCATGTTTATGGATAGGAAGACTTAATATTGTCAAGATGTCAATTCTTCCCAACTTGATCTACAGATAGAATGTAATCTCAATCAGAATCCAAGCAATTATTTTGTGGATATTGACACATTGTTCCTAATATTTAAATGGCAGGGGATAAGCCTCAGAACAGCCAACCCAATATAGAAAGACAAGCATAAAGTCAGAGGACTGACACAACCCAACTTCAAGACATACCATAAAACTATGGCAATCAAGTCAGTGTGGTGTTGGTAAAAGAACAGGCAAGTGGTATTCAATCAACAGAACAGAAAGCCCAGTAATAGATCCACAAAATGTAGGTAGCTGCTCTTTGACAAAGGAGCAAAAGCAATGTAAAACTAGGATGAGTAAGTGAGGGCAGGTAAACTAATAGAAGGAAACTTTGTTTTCATTATGGAAATTTCAAAACCATAAAAAATGGAATGAAAGAGAATAGTATTGAATGAAGACGAATACAATGAGAAATAGAATCGTATAATGAAACTCCATGTACCTATCACTCAGATTTAACAATGATCAGTGTATGGTTAATTTTGTCCCATCCATAATCCCACCTCCAATTATTTATCCCCATCTATTGAATTTTTTTATTTTTTGAGTTGGAGTCGCACTCCTTTGCCCAGGCTGAAGTACAGTGGCACACATACTCACGGCCACCCCAGCATCGTGGATTGCTGGGCTCCGGCAATCCTTCCGCCTCAGCTTTCCAAGTAGCCAGAACTACAGACACGTGCTACCACACCCAGCTATTTTTTTATTTTATTGTAGAGACGAGGTCTCGCCAAGTTGTCCGGGCTGGTCTTGAACCCACAGGTTCAGGCAATCCACTTGGCTCAGCCTCCAAGAGTGCTGGGATTACAGACTGAGTCCCTGAGCCTGGCCATCTGTTGGATTTTAAAGCAAAATCCCAGATACTATATCATTTGATGTATAACTTTTTGAGTATGCATCTCTAAAAATATTCTATTTTTATAAAATATACTACCATACTACTTCTGTAATATCATAAGCTGTATTTTCTTAATGGTTGGTTGGTTAAACCATGAGCCAAACAAAGTCTACACATGCCTTTGGTTAATATGATTTTTAAGTCTTTTTAAATCTAATCTTATTCTTTATTTTTCCTTTACAGTTTATTTGTTGAAGAAATTGGGTTGTTTGTCGTATAAAATTTCCCTCATTCTGCTGATTATATCACATGCTATCATTTAACACGTTCCTGTCACTTGAATTCCCTGTAAAAAGGAATTTATGATTTTTTTTTGGCAAGAATACTTCAGCTATCTTTATCCAGAAACACATTGTGTCTCTCTTCACAGTTTTAATACTGATTAAAAAGTTTGGAAGCTGGATTCAACTTGATCCATTCATTATGAAGTTTCCCCATCAACTTTTCACCTGATGTTACTTAGATCCCTTGTTTCACTAAAGGTTGCAAAATGATGATACTCTATCGCTGCTTCTTCATTTAAGAAGGAAATTCAAAAATTGGAAACAGGAACCAAGGGCAAATGTCCTACTTAATGATTTAACATTAAGAACACAGTCTACCCATTTTCAAGTACATTTGTCACAGTAAATTTTTTTTTTTTTTTTAGTTGGAGTTTCACTCCATCACCCAGACTGGAGTGCAGTGGCCGCTTCCGGCCACTGCAGCCTCGACCTGCTAGGCTCCGGCGATCCTTCCGGATCTACTTCCTGGAACTACAGGCATGCACTACCACGCCCTGCTAATTTTTGATTTATTGTAGAGATGAGGTCTTGCCAAGTTGCCCAGGCGGGTCTCAAACCCGCGGGCTCAGGCAATCCATTCACCTCAGCCTCCCAAAGTGCGGGATTACAGGCTGAGCTACCGAGCCCAGCTACAGTAAATATTAATAACAGCTTTGGAAAATGGACTTTGAGGTGGTTGACAATTTTACTTTTTATTAGTGCACTTCAGTTGATATGCTTTTTACTGCAAACACATATTGTTATTTTTTTACAGTTCACATAAAAATATATGTGTGAGAAAGGTTAAGATTATTTTGAAAAATAATAATGAAGGGAACTTGCCCTACCAGATAAATAACAAAACATATCTACAGAGTACACACTACAGTGATTAATTATGGCATGGGAATAGAAAAACAGGCCTGCCATTCAGAATAGAGTACACAAGTATCCCATGAATATATCATAGACTAACAAATAAAAGTGATTTTTCAAATTTGTAGGAAAAGGATTAGCTACTCTGTAAATAGTAATAGATCTATTGGCTTTCCAAAATAATAAAAGATATTAAAAGCATCAAATTGATTGAAGATTTAAATAATAAAAAATAAAATGCTAGACAAAAACATAGACTATCTTGGGATAAGGTGGATCTTTATAAGTGTGACTTGAAACCCTGAAGCTATAAAATGGTTTGACAAGTTGCACTACAAAAATTAGAATCTTCTGAACAGCAGAAGATACCACAGAGAAATAAATAATAAGCAGGAATAATATTTCCAATACACATAACAAGGGGTTACTATTTCTGCTAAAATCTCCCACAAAGCAGTAAATAAAGTAAAATAATCCAAAAGAAAGTCAGGCAAAAGCTATGAAGTGAGAATGAAAGAGAACACAAGAGCAGCAAGTTTGGAAGCTGGAAATAATGTGGACAAGTCATAGTCCTGAGCCTGCCTGGAAAGCTGAACCCTAAGCCAGCAGTGGGGAGAACATGACAGTTCATTGACATAAGAAGACGCCCAATCAACTCAAGAAATAGGAGGACCACGTGCATCTGGAGTAGGGTAAAATGGGGCTGAAACAGGATGCCTGACTGAAAATCTTAAAAAGATTGCCTACCCAGTGCTGCAGAACCAGGAGACTGGTATCTCCTCCCCAATGGAAAGTCCATTCTCTGGAGAGGATTAAACCAAGGGTCTCTAGATACGGGGACAGCAGGCACTGTTGGGGGCAGGGACATCATGCTGAAAAGAGGGAAAATAAAGTGAAAAAAACATGTACTGAATGCTAAGATGCTCCTCAACCCACTTCCACAACTTTTCCCCCCAACTTGGGTCCCACAAAGCTGATAGCCAGGTGCGTCTCTTCTAGGCAGGAGCAGGGAAGAAGTCAGACCCAGTTGGAGAAGAGACTGCCAGATACTAACATCCAAGATCCCTGGGAAACAGCTGGCCAAGTCACTATGCGCTAAAGGTCACCATAACAAACACAGTTTCCAGACAACTTTTTAGTAACTAGGATCTTAAATATGAGCAAACAGTCAAGGTTCACCACATGTTTGAAGAAAGCCTCTAAAATGAATGATAGAGGCTGGGTATGCTAGCCCATGCCAGTAATCTTAGCACTTTGTGGGGCTGAGATGGGAGAACTGCTTGAGTCCAGAAGTTCAAGACCAGCCTGGGCAACATAGTGAGACCTCATCTCTACAAAAAATAAAAAATTAGCCAGGCATGGTGGCACAAACCTGGAGTTCCAGCTACTCAGGAGACTGAGACAGGAGGATCACCTAAGTCCAGGAGGTTGAGGCTGCAGTGAACCGCGATTGTGCCACTGCACTCCAACCTGACTGAGACCTTGGCATTTTAAAAAAATGATAGAGACTAAAATAAATGATCACAAAACTTGGAGGAAACAGATTACTCAGAAAAGAAAAAAAACTCAATAATTTATATTCTGAAAGGGATAAGAGATGATCTTATATAATTAAATGAAAGCAGAATGCTACATTAAAAAGGAATATCCAGAGACTAAAAAATGCTTTGAAATTCAAAACATGGTAGCAAAAGTGAAAATGTTATGCTACTAAAATATGAGAGCAAAAATAATACAGTTAAGAAAATTGAATAAAAACTCCAACACTGGTGACAAGATGCCAATGGGCACCATCTTCTCAGTTCCAGGACCAGGTAGAGACTTGTAGTGCCCCATCCAGCTCCACAGCCTCCATCTTGGGACCCAGAGGCTATCCTCACATCAGACTTGGAGAGATAGACAGACTTGGAGAGATAGCCCCTTCCCCCATGCTGGAACAGGCACAGATGCCTCAGATCTGAGTGGGAGACTTGACAGCAGCAATAGTGAGTAGGCTGAGTCTGAATCTGATCCATCCTCCTTCCACAGCAGTCTGTGGGGCATCTGACCCACGCTGAAAGCAACCCTATCAGCCTGCACTGAGAGTGGAGGGGAGGGGCTGGAGACAAGAACCACTTCCTAAGGCAGAGGCACAGCAGGAACCTGGAGTCACAGAAATGGTCACCGAGCTAGTCTTTTTGTTTGTTTGTCTTTTGTTTTAGTTTTTTCTTCTCTCTGTTTTTGTTTACATTTTTGTACTTGCTTTGTTTCTGTTATTTTAATTTTAAGATTTTCTGTTTGTGCATGGGTATTTTTGAGGGAAAGTACACCAACGGGGATCTTGTTGGTTTGTATGATTGTCTGTATGTTTTTATCTTTTTTGTTTTTTTCTGTCTTTCTCTGTTTCTCTGTTTATTCGTTAGTTGGTACACCTGTCTGTTTTCCCTCTTCTTCTCTCTCTCCACCTCCTTTTCATCTTCCTCCTTTCCTTTTTCCATTATTTTCCCTTTTCTTATCTCATTTTGCTTTCAGGGAGCAAACAGCCACCCCCACTGCATGGACAGCTTGTGAGGTAGTGGGAAGGGGGTTCCAGCGATACTGTCAGGGGATACTGGGATCTGCAGATAGCTTCTGAATCACAGCTTCTTAATTAAATCTCAAAACTGCAAAAAGCACAGGCCCCCACCCCCAGTCCAGCTTCAGAATTGAACAAAACCAGAGAATCTATATAAGAAAGAATAGGAGATTGAGCAAACAGAAATAAAAGCTATCTACCCTATCACTGAACAACAGAATTAAAGAAGAGGTAGCTCGGTTCGGTGGCTCAGCCTGTAATCCCGCACCTTTGGGAGGCTGAGGTGAGTGGAATGCCTGAGCCCACGGGTTCGAGACTCACCTGGGCAACTTGGCGAGACCTCATCTCTACAATAAAATAAAAATATTAGCCGGGCATGGTAGCATGTGCTTGTAATTCCAGCTACTCGGAAGGCTGAGGCGGAAGGATCGCCAGAGCCCAGCAGGTTGAGGCTGTGGTGGCCGGAAGCGGCCACTGCACTCCAGTCTGGGTGATGGAGTGAGACTCCAACTCAAAAAATAAATAAAGGAAGGAAGGAAAGAAGGAAAGAAGGAAAGAAAGAAAGAAAGAAAGAAAGAAAGAAAGAAAGAAAGAAAGAGGGGGGAGAAAAACCTATACAAATGAAGAAAAACCAAAGGAAAAATATGAGTCTCACACAGACCTCTGAGAGGTCAGCCACTGAGAATACAGACTTCGGCACTCAACCAATGAAGAGCCCCCAGAATGACGGTCTCAAACCACAAACCCAGATATCAAGATATTAATAGAGAGAAATAAATGAGGAGAGACAAGAGGAAAGAATGAAGGAGTTGATAGTTGAGATAAAAGCATTAAAGAATATAGTGAATGAAATAAATAAACTAATAAGCATAGAAAGCAGAAATAACCAGGCAGAAGAATCTCAGAGCTTGAGGACCAAAATATGGAACTAACCCAAACTGTTAGAAACACAGGAAAGAAGAACAAAACCTCCAAGGGATGAGCAAGTATTTTAAGAGGCCAAACCTAAGATTAATTGGAATCTCTGAGGCAGATAAAGAGACAGAGACCACCCTGGAACAAACATTCCATGAAATTATCCAAGAAATCTTCCCTCATCTCATCAGTGACATAACCATTCAAACACAAGAAGTTCAGAGAACCCATGCAAGACAACAAATGAGGAGACAAACTCCTAGACACATAGTAATTTGCCTACACAACGCAGGTATAAAAGAAAAAAATCCTAATGGTAACAAGAGAAAAAGATCAGACCACCTACCAGGGAACACCAATTAGAATAGCAGCAGACTTATCTACAAAAATACTTCAGACTAGGAGAGCTTGAAGTTCAATCTTCAAAGTTCTCAAAGATGAACAATTTTAACCAATAATTACTTATCCAGCTAAGCTAAGCTTCATCAGTTACAGAGAATTAAAATCCTTCCCAGATATTCAATCCCTAAGATTTTATGCTGTCTCCAGACCAGCTGTACAGGAAACACTTAAGAAAGTATTAAACACAGAAGAAAGGAAAAAAAGAACGACAGTGTCATTCCTAAGAATGCAGGAAAAAGATTGAAAACACACATAAATCAACCCAAAAATCAAAAGAAACACAACAAACAACAAACAGCAGCAACAACAAACTCTATAAGAACCTCATGACAGAGATAAACTCTCACTTCTCAATAATTAACCTGAATGTGAATGGACTAAATGCACCACTGAAAAGACAGAATGATAAATTGGATAAAATATCATGAGGCAACAATATATTGTCTCCAAGAGACTCATCTTACCAGAAAGGACACTCAAAGACTCAAAGTAAGAGGATGGGAAACAAAATTTCAGGCAAACAGAACACAAAAGAAAGCATGAGTCACGATCTTAATATCCGACAAAATACCATTTAAGATTTCAAAGCTGGGCTCGGTGGCTCAGCCTGTAATCCCGCACCTTTGGGAGGCTGAGGTGAGTGGATTGCCTGAGCCCGCGGATTCGAGACCTGCCTGGGCAGCAAGACCTCATCTCTACAATAAATCAAAAAATTAGCTGGGCATGGTAGCGTGTGCCTGTAATTCCGGCTACTTGGAAGGCTGAGGCGGAAGGATCACCGGAGCCCAGCAGGTCAGCCTGCGGTGGCCGGGAGCGGCCACTGCACTCCAGTCTGGGCGACAGAGTGAGACTCCAACTCAAAAAAATAAAAAAAAAAAAGATTTCACAAATTTAAAAGACACAGAAGGTCACGACATAATGATAAACAGTTCAATGTATTAACAAGGAATATTCATCCTAAACATATATGCACCCAACATAGGAGCACCAACTTTCATAAAGCAGTTTCTAGGTAAACTAAAAAAAGATATTGATTCTAATGCTATCATAGCTGGGGACTTAAAAGTCCTAGACAGATCATTAAGATAAAAAGTCAACAAGGAGATCTAGAACCTCAACATGATGCTTGACCAAATAGACTTAATTGATACCTACAGAACACTCCACCCAACAACCACAGAATATACATTCTACTCATCACCATGTGGAATGTACTCTAAGATCGACCACATCCTCAGCCATAAATCAAGCATAAGCAAATTCCATAAGATTAAAATTCTGCCACGCACCTTGTCAGACCACAGTGGAATAAAAATAAATATCAAGACCAACAAATTTCCCCCAAAACCCTCAAAGACATGAACACTAAACAGCATGATGCTAAACAACTCCTGGGTCAACATGGAAATAAAACAAAGATTAAAAGATACCTGGAAACAAATGAAAATGAAGAAACATCTTACCAAAATCTCTGGATGCCATGAAAGTAGTATTATAAGGGGAATTCATATCTCTACAAACACATATGAAGAAAATGGAAAGATCCTAAAATAACAGCCTAACAAATACCTAAGAAAGCTAGAAAAGCAAGACCACCATAATCCTAACTTCAGCAGGAGAATCCAGATCACCAAAATAAAAACCCAAATTTGGGACACAGAAGATAAAAACATAATGTGAAAAATCGATGAAACCAAAAGCTGGTTTTTTGAAAGAATAAACAAGATAGATGGATCCCTAGCTAGACTGACCAAAAAAAAGAAAGAAATAAAAAGTCCAAATAAACACAATCATAAATGCAAAAGATGAAGTCACAACTGACCCCAAAGAAATACAAAAGATTATCAAAGATTACTACGTACACCTGTATGGAAACAAACTCAAAAACCTAAATGAAATAAAGGAATTTCTTACATCACACAACCTCCCCAGGTTGAAACAAGACGAAATCAAGACCCTAAATAGACCAATAACAACCCAGGAAATCGACTATGTCATAATACAACTACCTACAAAAAAAAGCCCTTGACTAGATGGCTTTCCAGGAGAATTCTACAAAACAAACAAGAAGGAGCTGATACTAATCCTATTGAAGTATTCCAGGTAATTGAGAAAGATGAAACTCTCCCCAAATCATTTTATGAAGCTAACATCACATTGATATCCAAACTGGTAAAGAGCCAACAAAGAAAGAGAACTACAGGCCAATATTCTTGATGAACACAGATGCTAAAATTCTCAACAAGATTCTAGCAAAAGGGGATCCAATAACACATCTCAAAAATCATCCACCATGACCAAGTAGGCTTCACCCCCAGGGTGCAGGACTGGTTCAACATCTGTAAGACCATAAATGTAATTAAATACATCAACAGATGTAAAGACAAAAACCACATGATTATATCATTAGACATGGAAAAAGGTTTTGATAAAATCCAGCACACCTTCTTGATAAAAACCCTCGAACATCTAGGCATACATGGAACGTACCTCAAAACAGTAAGAGCCATCTATGAGAAACCCACAGCCAACATACTGCTAAACAGACAAATTGGAACCATTTCCCCTGCAAACTAGAACAAGGCAAAGATGCCCACTCTCACCTCTCCTCTTCAAATTAGTATTGGAAGTCCTAGCTAGAGCACTCAGACAAGAGAAGGAAATCAGGGGTATCCAAATAGGAAAAGAGGAGGTTATGTTATCCCTCTTTGCAAATGACACAATTCTATATCTCGAAAACCCAAAAGAATCTGACAAAAACCTCCTTGCACTGTTAAAGGACTTTGGCAAAGTCTTAGGGTATAAAATCAATGTGCAAAAATCAGTCACATTCCTATACACCAACAATAAACAAACAGAAACCCAAATAAAAGCCACAATCCCATTCACAATAGCCACACAAAAAATGAAATACCTTGGCATCTTCCTAACCAGAGAAGTCAAAGACCTTTACAACAAAAACTACAAAACACTGCTCAAAGAAATCAAAGATGACACAAACAAATGGAAAAATATTCCATGCTCATGGATTAGAAGAATCAACATTGTTAAGATGTTCATCCTACCTAAGGCAATCTATAGATTTAATGCAATATCCATTAAATTACCAGCAGCATTCTTCTCAGACTTGGAAATATGTAAACATAAATAACCACAAATAGCCAAAACAATCCTCAGCAAAAAACAAAAACAAAGTGGGAGGCATCACGCACCCAGACTTTAAGCTTTATTATAAAGCTACAATGATCAAAACAGCCTGGTATTGGTATAAGAATAGGCATATAGACCAATGGGACAGGATAGAGATTCCAGAAGCAAAACCTCAGTTTCTCTACCAACTCATCTCTGACAAAGCCTCCACCATCAACCACAGGAGAAAGGAAAACCTATTCAGTAAATGGTGCTGGGAAAACTGGCTGACCACATGCAGAAGATTAAACAAGACCCCCTACCTATTGCCATACACAAAGATCAACTCTAAATGGATCAAAAACCTAAACGTAAAACCTCAGACTATAAGAACCTTTGAAAATGCAGGAGATACCCTATGGAAATTGGAACTGGAAATGAATTCCTGGTCAAAACCTCAAGTGCCCATGCCATAAGAGATAAGATAGACAAGTGGGACCTCATCAAACTGTCAAGCTTCTTCAAAGTCAAGAAACCATTGAGAGAGCAGGGAGACAGCCCACAGACTGGGAAAAATATTTGCCAACTATATGTCTGATAAAGGTCTAAATCTATGATCTACAAGGAACTCGAATGTGCCAAAAAGAACAAAACAAACAGCCCCATTACAAAGTGGGCAAAAGATATGAATAGGCACTTCTCAAAAGAAGACATATAAGCAGCCAACAGATACATGAAAAAATGCTCGGCCTCACTAATCATCAAAGAAATGCAAATTGATACCACCTAACTCCAGTCAGGATGGCCATCACCAATAACTCAAAAAACAACAGATGCTGGAGAGGATCTGACGAAAAGGGAACACTTCTACACTGTTGGTGGGAATATAAACTAGAACAGCCTCTGTGGAAAGCAGTGTGGTGATTCCTAAAAGATTTGAAAATTAGGTTTCCATACGATCAAGCATTCCCCATTCTGGGAATATACCCAGAGGAACTCAAATCACTCTATGAAAAAGATACCGGCACAACGCATGTTTATTGCAGCATTATTCACAATAGCAAAAACATGGAACCAACCATGCTGTCCATCGAAAGAGGACTGAATTTAAAAACTGTGGTACATATACATGATAGAATATTATGCAGCCATAAAGAAGGACAAAATTATGAACTTTGCAGCAGCTTGGATGGATTTAGAGTCTATAATACTGAGTGATCTATCACAGAAACAAAGAACCAAATATCTAATGTTCTCACTCATAAGTGGACCTTGAACAGTTATCATAATACTACAAGAAAGCAATTGGCAGTAGTGGGAAACTGCCAGGGGAGAGGGGGGAACACACCTCATCAACAAGGGTACCTGCATAATGAACATTTGTGTACGTAACCCTGAATTGTACCCCTCGTATTTAAAATTACAAATTAAAAAAAAATCTCTCCAAAAGCAGAGCAAAAAGACAAAAATACAAAAAATAGAAAAGATAAAGAAAATCAGAGGATTGGTCCAGGAGGTCCAACATTTGACTAATAAAGATACCAGAAGGAGAAAGTAGAGAAAGCAGAGCAGTGGAAATTATTAAAGATGTAAGTAGGGAAAATTGGAGAACTTAGATTGCAGAGGTCCATTGAATGTGCTGGTTGTTTTATAGGAGGCAGTTACATGCATATTTCCTTTACAATAAATCATTAAACTCTATAGTTATGAATGTACAGAGTATGCACTTTTTCTGTGTATGTGTTATATTTCACAATTTTTTAAGTTAAGGAAAAAAAGATCCACCAAGTGCTCAACAGTGAATTAAAATAAACCCACATCACGACACATCATAAAATTTCAGGACTCTGAGGTTAAAAGAGCCTATAAGCTTCCAGAGAGGAAGGAAACAGATTTCAGAAAAAGGATCCAGAATTAGCATGGGGCCAGACTCAGTGGTTCATGCCTGTAATCCCAGCACTTTGGGAGGCAGGGGTAGTAGGATTGCTTGAGCCCAGGAGTTTGAGACTAGCCAGGGCAACATAGTAAGACCCCCAACTCTATTATAAAAAATAATAATAACAAAAATATTTTTAAAATAATTAGGTAAGAGGATTGCCTGAGACCAAAAGTTCAAGACTAGACTGAGCAACTAGCCAGACCTCCTCTCTACAGTAAATAAATTAGCTGGGCATGGTAGTATGCCTGTAGTTACAACTACTTGGAAGGTTGAGGCAGATGGATAGCTAATAAAGAAGAGGCCAGAGAATCAGGAAGAAAATGAGGAGAATATGAAGGATCCTGAAAACCAAGAGAATAGCTTGCTTCAAGAAGGAGGGTATGTTTAATAGATCAGGAAGAAAAGGAGTTTAAAGTATCCAGTGTATCTAGTGACATGGAAGTCACGTAACAAGAGCAACAATCTTTGTGTATTAGATTATCAAAAATTTAAAGGATTTATTTAGTTATCAGACTATAGAGAAATGGCACCATCATGTTGTCAGTATCAGTATAAACAAGCACTATGTTTTTGTTTTTGTTTTGAGTCAGGGTCTCATTCTGTTGCCCAGGTTGAAATACAGTGGCATGATCACAATGATACAGTTCACGAAGCCTCGACCTCCTGGGCTCAGGCTATTCTTCCACCTCAGCATCCCAAGTAGCTAGGACCACAGGTGCTCGCCACCACACCCAGTTAATTTAAAAAAAATTTTTTTTTACAGATGAGGTCTCACTAAGTTGCCCAGGCTGGTCTCGAATTCCTGGTCTCAAGCAGTCCACTGGCCTCAGCCTCCCAAAGAGTTGGGATTACAGGCGTGAGCCACTGCACCCAGCTGTAAACTAGCACTTCATTTTTGATAAGTAATTTGGGAACACCTATCAAACATAAAATACATATAACCTTTGATATAGAGATTCCTTCACATATTTATCCACAGAAAAACTTGTACGTGTGTCAAGCGAGTGCAAGAATGTTGATAGCTCTTCATGCGAAATTTGGGGCATGGGGAAGGAACTACATCTCTAGTAAGTGGGGACAGGATAAATAAATTTAATTAAATAAACATGTCCAATGGATGCCTATGTAGCTGCTTATAAATGAAGTAGCTATGATTGAACTACCATAGAATGGTATCTCTGTCATATTAAGTGAAAAAAGCAGAACATAGAGCTCCCATGTTTCCAACACTGTAGATATAGTAATAGCTATGAATACACCTTATAATATAATGACAATATAAATTTGTTTATAAATGCATAGATTAAAAAAACAAAAATAGGGAGGTAGGGAGTAGGGGCAAGGGTTTAAAACCACTTATCTGGTACAATGTTCACTGTTTGGGGAATGGAGACACCAGAAGCCCAACCCCCACCAATACACGCTATGCTTGTGTAACAAATATGCCCTTTTACCCCCAATCTAAAAAAAAAAAAGACAAAAGTATAAAAACTGTGAGAAACCGGGCTTGGTGGCTCAGCCTGTAATCCCACGCCTTTGGGAGGCTGAGGTGAGTGGATTGCCCTAAGCCCGTGGGTTCGAGACTCACCTGGGCAGGCAAGACTTCATCTCTACAATAAAATCAAAAAATTAGCCAGGCGTGGTAGCGCGCGCCTGTAATTCCGGCTACTCGGAAGGCTGAGGCGGAAGGATTGCCGGAGCCCGGAAGGTCGAGGCTGTGGTGGCCGGGAGCAGCCACTGCACTCCAGTCTGGGTGACAGAGTGAGACTCCAACTCAAAAAAAACCCAAAAAAACTGTGAGAGGTAAAAATCTATAAAATGGGATTGCGGGGGGCAAAGGAAAGCATTTGCATTTCTTCTAGTTGATTTTTTTAACCAAAAAAAGTATTATTTTTCTCAAGTGAAAGAATAAAAGAAAAAAGCATTTTTATCAAATTTTTAAGGAGAACATGAAAGGATGAAAGAATAAAACATCAGCTAAGGCATTAGAATGGTCAGTGGTCTGATGTCTTACCTTTCCGGAGGCAAGTTCTCACCATAGACTTTGCTGACAAAATCTGTTAACTGAAACTTTGGGCAAGATGCTGTGTCTTTCTCACAGTCTTCACAGTGCACAGACAGAAGCAGCTCGTTCAGAAGCAGTAGCACTTGTGGGTTGGCAATGTCCCTTGCCGAGCATGTGTTTAGAGCCGCATACAACACTGCCTCCAGCCACCTGATATTGAGGGTTATGCCCCCTACACGTCAACGAGAAGGTAATACCCATTAGCACCACCAAGAACCATCGCAGGGAACTTAGAACGAGACCCAGACAGTGACCAGCCACCTTCTTCCAAGACAGGTTGGTAATATGAACCACAAGGTAAGCAAACACTCCTCCTTCCTAGACCATGAGCCCCAAGCACGGCATGTGTTGACCATCCCAGAGGACACATATGACTAATGTAGACATTGCCAATGCCAAAAGTGTCTCTAGAATAGTCCTTGCTGATAAGGAGAAGGAACTGGGAAAACTGCAAGATTAGAACAGGGGAAAGCCATTCGAGTCCCAGACATCATATCCTCCTGTTGAAAGAATCTCTCTCCGCTGTGTTTCCAGCTTGTCCTCGAAAGGTCCAGAGAGTCAGGCTCCTCAGCATCCCTAATCAAGGCTGCTTCTTACTGCCAGACACTGTTTCCATACCAAACCTCAGTAGCTGAGAATATGCCCTCCCCATGTCCCCAGGGATGAACTTCACAGCAACCTGGATGGAATTAGAATTTATAATACCGAGTGATCTCTCACAGAAACAAAGAGCTGAGTATCACATGTTCTCACTCATAAGTGGACCTTGAACTACTGTAATACTATAACAAAAGGATTGACAGTGGCAGGAAACTGTGGGGGGCAGGAGCAGGGAGGTGGGATTGACAGTAGTCAAGATCTGCCTGGGGAGGGGGAGGCACACCTCATCAACAAGGGGAACTGCACAATGAATATTCGTATATCTAATCCTGAATTGTACCCCACAATATAAAAAAATAAAAAAAGATTGCAACAGGCCAAGGGTAAAGTGATTTTCAAAAGAATGACATTACCAGCAGAACTGTAGGGACAGGTGGCCTGAAGAATCATGGGATCTTGGAGAGCAGCCGTGACTTCCTTATTGGACCCCCAGATGTTGGCAAAACCTTCAACACAATGATATTGAGGCCGCAAGATATTGGTGTGGTTCAGTAGTAGTTTCAACCTGGAAGTAAAGCCACCAAGACATGGGGTGCAGCACCAGGACTGGAATAAACAACCACAGGGTCCCTTATGTCCACATCCCACCCAGCAACAGATGCCTCTGCTCAGCACAGCACTGCTCCAGGGCAAATGCAGGTCTGGGTCTGCACTGAGGGATAAGTGAGTTGGGTTGTTCGTTCACCCACCTAACAAATACTTATATATTGAATGTTATCACGTGCCAGGCACTGGGCTAGACACTAGGGGTACATAAATTATATTTGACACATGCTTTCCATAGCTCTTCATATTGTTAACGGGTGGTTTCCCTTCTCATCGACACACAAGGAAAACACTATTCAGTATTCAAGTCATGGGAGGCAATGTTCTATTATAGTTCTAAGCATTTGCATAGCAAAGAAAATGTCCCACCCACAAGCACTGTTTGTGGGTAAGTGGGAACGATACTATTAGAGACATTGTCTAGGTCCTTCCTGCTTATTACTGGGAATGACCAAGGCCACAGTGGAGGTGGGAGGCAGAGGTCTGCGATGAGGACCCAGAGCAGTTCTGCCAGCCCTGTTCTCACCCTAACAAGACACCTGGGTATTGGAACAGCAGCTACAAGGCTGTACACGATGCAGGTCTTCTCAAGGCTGGTTTGAATTTCTACACAGATATTGGGCAGCTGGGATGGCAGGCAGCAGAGGAATATCACGTCGGCCCAGGCCACCAGGTGAGGGTTTTGGTAAAAGCACTGGACCCCCAGTTTCTGGAACTCATCTGGGAGGGACAAAGGAAGACAGAAAGGGCACAGCACATGGAAGACATGGGAGTTCAACCTGAACATCAACTGTGGGGGAAGAGGATCACTATTTCCTCTGGGTAAATCAACCCAACTCTTGTTGCCCCATAAATCAGAAACCATTCCCACCAACCTTCAAGAGCCAAGCAGCAATGCCCTAAGTCCATCCCAAAATCAGCTGGTGCTGCTGTAGCAGTGCTTGAAATTATGAGATGATTCATCTTTATCTAACTTTTAGACCAAATGCTAGAATTTTTCAGTCTTTCTTTTTTTTAGGAAGAAAAAAACTCAGTCTTTTACTCCAATTTACTGAGGCATAATCATATGTGCCAGATAACGTACAAAGTCCTTTACGCACATTATCTAAGGTAGTCCTCACAGGGACCCTATGAAGCACACACTAGTATTTTTCCCATTTTATAGATGAGGAAACTGAGGACTTAAGAGGTACGTGACTTATCCAAAGTTACACCACTACTGGCTTGAGTTGGTGGGAAAGACTAGGAGAATGGAAGAGTGTAGAATAGAGGCTGGGAGGATTTTGGAAAGATTGAACAGTTTCTGTAAGGTATATCCAACTTATTGTTAATAGGCTATTTATAAATGAAGACAGAATGTGATAACACATGTAGTTGCAATAAAAACACTCACTAGTCCAACCTGGGGAACTTGGCAAAACCTCATCTCTACAATAAACAAAAAAATTATCCGGGCATGGTGGTGCATGCCTGTTGTTCTGTTACTTGGAAGGCTGAGGCAGAAGGATCACCTGAGCCCAGAAGGTCGAGGCTGCAGTGGCCGTGAGCATGCCACTGCACACCAGTCTGGGTGACAGAATGGGACTCCAAACAAAACAAAACAAAAAACACTCACTGGAAGTTAATCGTTTTGTGGTGTGTGTGTGTGTGTGTGTGTGTGTGTGTGTGTGTGTGTGTGTGTGTGTGTGTGTGTGTGTGTAGGGATAGGGGTCTCACTTTGTTGCCCAAGCCATTCTCAACCTCCTGGCCTCCAGCGATCCTCCCATTTTGGCTTTCCAAAGTGCTGGAATTACAGGTGTGAGCCACTACAGCCAATGGGGTAATCATTTGATATTTATTGCAATACTGATTTTCAAAAGTAAGAATTTTAAGTGTATACTCACATCTGGTGGAATGTTTTAAATGTTATTGGAAAACAATATGTCACATGTTGGCAAGTGAGTTTTTGTTTTGTTTTTTGTTTTTTTGAGTCGGAGTCTCACTCTGTCACCCAGGCTGGAGTTGCAGTGGCACATTCATGGCCACTGCAGCCTTGAACTGCTGGGCTCAGGCAATCCTTCCACCTTAACATTCCAAGTAGCTGGAACCACAGGTGTGCACCACCATGCCTGGTTAATTATTTGATTATTGTAGAGATGAGGTCTCGGCAAGTTCGCCAGGCTGGTCTCAAACCCCTGGACTCAGGCAATTCTCTCACCTCCACCTCCCAAAGTCCTGGGATTATAGGCATGAGCCACGACACCTGGCAGCAAGTAAGTTCTTAACCACTGAAAGTACATGGAGGCCAGTTATGGTGACTCACACCTGTAATCCCATCATTTTGAGAGGCCAAGATGGGGGAACATAGTGAGACTTTGTCTCTAAAAAAAATTTAAAAACTCACTGGGCGTGGTGGCATGCATGTAGTTCCAGCCACTTGGGAGGCTGAGCTGAACCCAAGAGGTTGAGGCTATGGTGAGTCATGATTGTGCCACTGCACTCCAGCCTCGGTGACAGAATGAGACCCTAAAAAAAAACAAAAAACTCTAGAGGAATAAAAATTTGTGTCCTACCAAAAAAAAAAGTACATGGCAAAAGTACATGGCAAATGTGTTGCTGAGTTATCTGGATTCTCATAAACCTGGCAGATGGGCAAAGACTGAGTTTAGAAGACAAGCACAGGCCAGGCTCAGTGGCTCAGCCTGTAATTCCAGCACTTTGGGAGGCTGAGGTGAGTGAATTGCCTGAGCCCACAGGTTCAAGACCCACCCGGGCAGCTTGGCGAGACCTCGTCTCTACAATAAATCAAAAAGTAGCTGGGCATGGTAGCACACACCTATAGTTCTGGCTACTTGGAAGACTGAGGCGGAAGAATTGCCGGAGTCCAGCAGGTCGAGACTGCAGTGGCTGGGAGTATGCCACTGCACTCCAGTCTGGGTGACAGAGTGAGACTCCAAATCAAAAAAAAAAAAAGAAGACAAGCACAGCCATCATTCTTTTCATGTGCATGCAAGCTGACACTGAGCATCTTGCATTACTTCCTTATGCAACACACAGTGATATATTAAAGCTGTGATTTTATTCTAATAAATATATTGCGTCCCAAAGAATATACTTTGTGCTTTATTGAAATATCACATACACTAGTCCTATGGATGGGATTAAGAAACATGCCTTGAAGGCCAGGCCCTGTGGCTCAGCCTGTAATCCCAGCACTTTGGGAGGCTGAGGAGAGTGAATTGCCTGAGCCCACAGGTTTGAGACCAGCCTAGACAACTTGGTGAGCTCTCATCTCTACAATAAATTAAAAAAATTTAGCCAGGCATGGTAACATGTGCCTGTAGTTCCCGCTACTTGGAAGGCTGAGGTGGAAAGATCACTGGAGCCCAGCAGATTGACGCTGGGGTGACCATGAACGTGCCACTGCACTCCAGCCTGGGCAACAGAGTGAGACTCCTACTCAAAAAATAAAAAAGAAACATGCCTTGAATGATAAGAGTTTTTTAGTTTAATATAAAAAAAAAAATTACAAGGCTGGACATGGTGGCTCATGCCTGTAATCCCACAACTTTGGGAGGCCAAGATGGGAGGATTGCTTGAGGCCAGAAGTTCGAGACCAGCCTGGGCAACAGTGAGACTCTGTCTCTACAAAAACTTAAAAAATTACCTGGGCATGGTGACATATGCCCATTGTCCTAGCTACTAAGGAGGCTGAGGTGGGAGGATGCGCTTCAGTCCAGGAGTTCAAGGTTACAGTGAGCTATGATGCCAGCACTGTCCTCCTGTCTGGGCAACAGAGCTACACCTTGTTTCTTAAAAAAAAAAAAAAAAAAGGCTGGACTTGGTGCTTGGTGGCTCACACCTGTAATCCTAGCATTTTGGGAGGCTGAGGCAGGAGATTGCTTGGGCCCAGGAGTCCAAGACCCGCAACACAGCAAGACTTTTTCTCTAAAAAAATTCTAAAAAATTAGGCATGATGGTGTCCACCTGTAGTCCCACCTACTTGGGAAGCTGAGATGGAAGGATTGCCTGAACCCAGGAGGTCTAGGCTGCAGTGAGTCATGACGGTGCCACTGTACTCCACCCTGGGCGACAGAGTCAGACCCCAACTCAAAAAAAAGAAAAAGTCTCCCAGCACTGAAAAAGGTGTCGTGAAACGGGTGTTCTTATACAATGCTGGTTAAACTTTATACCTGAAAACTTTTTTTGATGTCAATTTGCAAAAATAGATTAGAAGTTTCTTCAAAAATTAAACATGACCCAGCCATTTCACGACCAGGTATTTACCCAAGAAAAATGAAAGCAGTTGCCCACATGAACACTTGTATACAAATATTCATAGCAACTTTATTGGTAATAACCCACACCTGGAAGCAACCTAAGTCAACAGATGAATAAGCTGCAGAATAATCATGTGATGAAATACCATCTGGAAGTTGAAAGAATTTGGATATGAAAAGTTTTTACATGAAAAAACTTGGATATATTTCGAACTAATTATGCAGAGTAAAAGAAGTCAGCCCGGAAAAAAAAATACAAAAAACCTGCAAACTGTATGATTCCATTTATATAAAATTCTAGAAAATGCCAACTAATCTCTGGTGTCAGATGAGATCATTGGTTTCTTGAGTAGGGAGCAGCAGGGAGGTAGAGAGAGACGCTCACACACATCAAGAGGCAACTCTGGGGAGCGAAGGGACGCGTTCATTACCTGGATGGTGTTGCTGGTCTCACAGGTGCAAGTGTGTCAAAACATCAAATTGTATCCTTTACTTATGTGCAATTTACTGTATTCAAATACTGTTTTAATAAAGCTGTACCTATTCTTTGACCTAATAACTTATTTTGAAAAGTATGTACAAGAAAGTTCAACTAAATAAGGTACAGTTAAAAACATTATGTGTATTATATACATTATGGTACCTCCATACTTCAGAATACTATACAACCTTAAAATCTTTTTTGTATTGAAATTAATCTCATACTGATATAATTATATTGTAGGCTGGGTGCAGTGGCTCACACCTGTAATCCCATTACTTTGGGAGGTGGATGTAGGGGGTGGGGAGGGGGGGCGGGAGCAGATTGCTTGAGATCAACCTGGCCAATATAACGAGACCTCATCTCTACAAAAAAATATAAGAAGTTAGCCAGGTGTGGTGGCGCATGACTGTAGTCCCAGCTACTTGAGAGGCTGATGCCAGAGGATCACCTTGGGCCTAGGAGTTGGAGGCTACGGTGAGCCATGATCATGCTACCACACTCCAGCCTGGGCAACAGAGTGAGACCCCCAACTCAAAAAATTCAGTAAATCTTATTTTTAAAAATATAAGACCAAATGCAATAGTTTGGAACTGCTTAACACCCACCAGACTCTAACTGGTTCAGTTAGAAGATTTGATCCCTATATGGAAAGCCTCCCTGTGTCAAAGGCCCAGAAAGATAATTCACCACTGAGGGCACAGGGAGGAGAAATGGATATAAAACATGCAAATGGAGGAAAAAGTTGTTTTAAGGCACAAGGTAGCAAGCTATCTTTCTAACTTTTCTCAGGGCTACTAAACTGAGAGCTCAGCAGGCCATATGCAAGGATTCCTCTTGGAGCGAGAAAGGGAGGAACAGACCTATTCATTTATTTATTCATTGAGTTGGGGTTTCACTCTGTTGCCCAGACAGTTTATCACAGTCTCAGGCTACTGGGCTGAAGGAATCCCCCTCCTCAGCCTCCCAAGTTGCTGCAACCTCAGGCATGTGCCACCACGCCTGGCTCATTTTTTTGTTTTTTCATAGAGATGATGAGGTCTTGCTATGGTGCCCAGACAGGTCTTGAACTCCTGGGCTCAAGCAATCCTTGCGGAGAGGGGCCCTTCTAAAAGGACTTCACCACATCCAAACAGCACAACCAAGCCCCCTTTCAATCACACACTGCTCCTCACCCAGGGCCTCTGGCCTCCGAGTGGAGATCCTCAGGCTCTCAGCAGGGACGGGGACAAGTTGCATCAGTGTGCGAGCCAGCTGCTTCCCAAGGTGGCCGCCTCCAATGATGCCCACCTTTAACTCCTTCTTGTCAGGAGTGGCCAAGTTCAGTGATCCACTTGAGAGACATCTGGAAGTTTGATTCTTATGTAATAAGTCTCTGGAGAATGAATAGATACATACATACATAGATGCACGCACACACTGTAGCTCTTAACTGTCAACCTCAGATATTCTCTGCTCTTTCTTTTATACAGCAAACGTGGTTTTGATGGTAATTTTGTTATATATATCTTTTTACCATGATGAAAAATACATACCACCTTGCAAAACTGAAACTCTACTCCTTTTGAACATGTCTTTTCCCTCTCCCCTAAGCTCTGGAACTACTGTTCTATTTTTTGTTTCCATTTAGCTATTTAGGTACCTTATCTAAGTGGAATCATGCAATATTTGTCTTTTTGTGACTGGTTTATTTCACTTCGGATAATGTTCTCAAGCTTCATCCATATGAATTTTGGAAGTTTTTGTTCTATTTATACAAAAATTTAAAAAGCCATTGAGATTTTTCATAAGAATTGTACTGAATCTGTAGATTGCTTTGGGTAGTATGGACATGTTAATACTACTAGGCCTTCCAATCCATGAACATGGGATGTCCTTCCATTTATTTGTTTCTTCCTTAGTTTTTTTCAGCAATGTTTTATAGTTTTCAGTGTACACATCTTTCAAGGTTTATCACTAAGTATTGTATTCTATTTGATGGTATGGTAAATGGAATTGTTTTATTAATTTTCTTTTCAGATTGTTCATTGTTAGTGTACAGAAATGCAAATAGTTTTTGTATGTTGATTTTGCATCCTGCAACTTTGCTGAATTGTTTACTAGTTCTGGACAGTGCTTTAAAATAAAGTCCTTAGGGTTTCACATTTAAGATCATGTCATTTGTGAATAGAGATAATTTTATTTCTTCCCTTCCAATTTGGATGTCTTTTCTGTATTCTTCTTTTTCTTGCCTCATTGCTCTGGCTAGGACTTCCAGTACTATGTTGAATAGAAGTGGTGAGAGTAGGCATCCTTGCCTTGTTTCTGGTGTTTGAGAAAAAGCTTTTAGCTTTTTTTTTTTTCAATCACTGGGTATGATGTTAGTTGTGGACTTTTCATATACAGCCTTTATTGTGTTGAGGTAATTTTCCTCTACTTCCAGTTTGTTGAGTGTTTTTATCATGAAAGGGTGTTAAATTTTGTCAAATGTATATTCTGCATAAATGTAAATGATCACATGACTTCTGTCCTTCATTCTGTTAATGTGGTGTATTTTATTGATTTTGTGTGTTGAATCATCCTGCATTCCAGAAATAAATCCCACTTGGTTATGGTGTATAATCCTTTTAATGTTGTTGAATTCATTTTGCTAGCATTTTGTTGAGAATTTTTGGCATCAATATTCACCAGGGGTATTGGTCTGTAGTTTTCTTGTAATGTCTTTGTCTGGTTTTGGTATCAGGATAATGCTGGCCTCATAAAATGAGTTTGGAAGTGCTGTTTTCTCCTCTTCAATTTTTTTTTTTTTTGGAGGGTTTGAAAAGAAGTGGTGTTAATTCTTTAAATACTTGGCAGAATTTTCTAGTAATGCCGTTTGGTCCTGGGCTATTCGTGGGAGGTATTTTGGATTGCTAATTCAATCATACTAGTCATAGGTCTGTTCAGACTTTTAGTTTCTTCATGATTTAGTCCTGTTAGATTACATGTTTCTAGGAATTTTTCCATTTCTTCTAGGTTTTCCTGTGTTGCTATATAATTGTTCATAGTTGTCTCTTATGATCTTTCCTATTACTGTGATATCAGTTTTAATGTCTCTTCTTTCATTTCTGATTTTTTTATTTTTATTTTTTGAGTTGGAGTCTTGCTCTATCATCCAGACGCAGTACAGGGGCACAATAGCAGCTCACTGCAGCTTTGGCTTTCTGGGCTCAGGCCCTCCTGCTTCAGCCTCCTGAGCAGCTGGGACTGCAGGCAGATGACACCATGCTGGCTAATTTTTTGATTCTGTAGAGCTGAGGTCTCACTAGGTTGCCCAGGCTGGTCTCAAACTCTTGGGCTCAAGCAACCCTTCCTCCTCAGCCTCTCAAAGTTCTGGGGTTATGGGAATGAACCACTGAGCCTGGCTCATTTCTCATTTTTGTTATTTGATTCTTCTCTTTCTTAACTAGTCTAGTAAGGGTTTGTCCATTTTGTTGATCTTTTTTTAAAAAATAGCTCTTATTTTTTCCTATTATTTTTACATTCTCTATCTTGTTTATTTCTGCTCTAATTACTTCCTTTTGCTAACTTTGGATTTAGCTTGTTCTTCTTTTTCTAGTTCCTTGAGGTGTAAAGTTAGGTTGTTGATTTGAGATCTTTCTTCTTCTTCTTCTTTTTTTTTTTTTGAGTTGGAGTCTCACTCTGTCACCCAGACTGGAGTGCAGTGGCCGTTTCCGGCCACCGCAGCCTCAATCTGCTGGGCTCCAGTGATCCTTCTGCCTCAGCCTTCCGAGTAGCTGGAATTACAGGCGCACGCTACCACGCCCAGCTGATTTTTTTGATTTATTGTAGAGATGAGGTCTCACCTGCCCAGGCGGGTCTCGAACCCACGGGCTCAGGCAATCCACTCACCTCAGCCTCCCAAAGGTGCAGGATTACAGGCTGACCCACTGAGCCTGGCTCTTTCTTCTTTTTTAATGTTGGCATTACCCCTATAGACTTCCCTCTCAGTACTCCTTTTGCTGCAACCCATAAGTTTTGACATGTTTGTTTTCATTTTCATTTGTCTCAAGATATTTTCAAATCTTCCTTCTTCCTTGAACCATTGGTTATTCAGGAGTTTGTTAATTTCCACATATTTGTGAATTTTCCAGTTTTCCCTTTGCTATTCATTTCTAGTTTCATTCCACTGTGGTTAAAAAAAAGGTAGGTGGTATGATTTGAATCTTCTCAAATTTGTTAAGACTTGTTTTGTGATTTAACATGTGATCTATCCTGGAGAATGTTCCATGTGCACTTGAGAAGAATGTATATTCTGCTGCTGTTGGGTAGAGTGTTCTGCTTTTATCTGTTAGGTTCCAATTGATCTACTGTGTGGTTCAAGTTCTTCGTTTCCTATTGAACTTCTATCTGGTTGTTCTAACCATTATTGAAAGTAAGGTATTACAATCTGCTACTATTTTTTATCCAGTCCAGTTTTGATGGGCAGCACAGTTGGTTCCATGTTTTTGCTATTGTAAATAATGCTGCAATAAACATGCATGTGCAGGTTACAAAAAAAATATATATACACACACACACACACACACACACACACACACAGTCTGCTACTATTTATTGTGTGCCTTCAATTCTGTCAATATTTGCTTCATACATTTGAATTCTATGATGTTAAGTACATATATAATTGTTATATATTCCTGGAGATCTTTTAATCATCATATGATGTCATTCTTTGTCTCTCATGACAGTTTTTGACTTAAAGTCTATTTTGTCTGATACAAGTATGGCTACCTTTGCTCTTTTTTGGTTACCATTTGTGTGGAATAGCTTTTTCCAGCCTGTGTATGTCCTAACATCTGAAACGAGTCTCTTGTAGACAGTACATAGGTTGGACCTTGTTGTTGTGCTTTTTTAAAATCCATTCAGTCACTCTGTGTCTTTCAATTAAGGAGTTTAATCAATTTACATTTAAAATAATTATTGATAGGAAAGGACTTACCACTGTCATTTTGCTGTTTTCTATATGTCTTGTAGTTATTTTGTTCCTCTCTTCCTCACTTGCTCCCTTTGTGTTTCACTGATTTTTTTGTAATGACATAATTTGATTCCTTTCTTATTTTCTTGTGTATCTTCTGCTGGCATTTTCTTTGTCATTACCATAAGATATTACATAAAATCTTAGAGTTACAACAACCTGTTTTAAATTGATAACAGTTTAACTCCAATCACAATCATAAATTCTACCTTCTTTATCTATTCCACCCTTTTAACTATTTTTTTGTGATCTCAAAGGACCACGAAAATCTCCTGACTTTGGTACAGAACAAATCATGGATTAGTGGTGATTTCCTTTAGTGAATGGATACAAGTGGATGTCATTGTGATTTTTATTATTTCTATTGATGTCACAAATCATATCTTTTCTATTTTGCATCCATTAATATAAACAGTACTGATTATTTTAAGCGTTTATCTTTTAAATCCTATACCAAAATTAAAAATAATTTAGGCACCATCCATTACAGTATTATAGGACTATGTATATGCCTATATCTTTGTCTTTACCAGAGAGTTTTATATATTTGTATACTTTTGTGCTGTTGTCTAGCATCTTTTTGCTTCAAACTTAAGGACTCCCTTCAGCCTTTCTTGTCAGGCAGGTTCAGCAGTGATTAACTGTCTCAGCTTTTGTTTATCTAGGAAGGTCTTTATTTTTCTTTCGATTTTTGAAGGATGGTTTTGCCAGTTTTTCTTTCAGTACTTTGAATATATCAAAGTACTCCCTTTTAGCCTGTAATGTTTCTGCTGAGAAACCCATCGATAATCTTATGGAAACTCTCTTGTGTGTAACAAGTTGCTTTTTTTCTTGCTGCTTTCAATATTCTTTGTCTTTGACTTTTGACAGTTTATGTCTCTGTGTGGTCCTCTTTGGGTTCAGTCAAGTTGGAGTCCTTTGAGATTCTTAAATTTGGATGTTCATTTCCTTCCTCAGATTTGGGACTTTTTTGGCCATTATTTCTTCAAATAGGCTCTCTCTACCTTTCTCTGCTTGTCTTTTCCTTCTGAGATTCCCCTAATGTGTGTATTGGCTCACTTGACGGTGTTCTGTAAATCCCTTAGACTTTCTTCAGGATTTTTTCTGTTCTTTTTGCTCCTCCAATTTGATAATTTCAAATGACCTTTGAGTTCACTGATTTTTTTTCTTCTGCTTAATCAAGTTTGATATTGAACCACTCTAGTGATTTTTTTTTCAGTTGTGTTCTTTAGCTCCAGCATTTGTTTGGTTCCTTTTCATAGTTTTTCTCTTTATTCATATTCTCATTTTGTTCATGTATTGCTTCCCTAATTTCATTAAGTTCTTTTTTTTTTTTTTTTGAGTTGGAGTCTCACTCTGTCACCCAAACTGGAGTGCAGTGGCCACTCCCGGCCACTGCAGCCACAACCTGCTGGGCTCAAGCAATCCTTCTGCCTCAGCCTTCCAAGTAGCTGGAACTACAGCCATGTGCTACCATGCCCGGCTAATTTTTTGATTTATTGTAGAGATGAGGTCTCACCAAGTTGCCTAGGTGGGTCTCAAACCCATGGGCTCAGGCAATCCACTCACCTCAGCCTCCCAAGGTGTGGGATTACAGGCTAAGCCACCAAGCCGGCTCATTAAGTTCTTTATCTGTGTTCTCTTGTAGCTCATTAAGCCTAAGATTATTATTTTAAATTTTTTGTTAGGTAGCTCATAGTTCTGTTTCTTTAAGATTGTTTTTTGGAGATTTAGTTTGTTCCTGTGATTGAGTCATGCTTTACTGTTTCATCATATGCCTTGATATTTTTTGCTGGAACTTGGGAATTTGAAAAAACAGTCACTACCTCTCCCAGTCTTTACAGACTGGTTTTGTACAGGGGAAGACTTTTACCAGTCAGTCCAGCTATAGATCCTGGGACCCTCTTCAAGTCTTTTCTGGGAATATGTCCTCTCAGAATGTATATTTGCAATTTTCCAGTTAGAGAGGTTTGCCTGTTTCTTTTGCAGGGACTCATAATCTCTTGCTCTATCTGGTATCTATCTGCAGTACTGCAGGTTCTACATGCTGCAACAAACCACTGAGTTTTTCTTTGTTCTCATCCAAAACATGTTGGTTCTTTGTCATTTGACAATCATTTGACAAAAGCCAATCCCTCAGACAGCCTCTGAGAAGTTGGAACATTAGACATATGCTCCACCTTTTTTCTTTCCCTCCAAGGGAGAAGTCACAAATGGAGGCATTTTCTCCTGAACACTGAACTGTCTCAGGTGAAGTGCAATGGCTTTTCTTGCTCCTTTAATGATCCTGTTCTTGGCTTTGTACTTGCTTGGGGTACTGCAACTTTTTCACTGGTTCCTGAAGTTTTCATAAAGGCTTTTGGACCATATAGTATTATTAAGTTAGTATCTCTGTGGAGTTACAAGGTGTGGAGCTTCCCATTTCTCCACCTTGCTGATGCCACTCTCAGACAACCATCAGTTTTCATTCCTATTAGGATGAGGGTATCTCTCTCCTACCATATACCTACTCTTTCTGGTTTGCTATTTCAATTGTGCACAGACTTGGGAAACCAGATAACTTAGCTTTTTAAGAATGTTATTACTTATAAAAGTAAATGGTTTATAAAAACAAAACAGACTTGAAAAATTGAAGATGAAGGATGTTAGACTACTCTTTCCAGAGTTTCACACACTACTGGAACTGGATATATTTCTTTTGGCTTAAGTTGAACAAAGTCAGATCTCTGCATACTTAAAGTATTACTTTTGTTGTTATAAGACAGACATATTTCTTCTGTATTTCTGTAAAAATCAGCCTTAAAGCTCTGGATTTTTAATTTAAGCATCACAAGTCACAATCTATTTAAGGCTTCTCTCTTGGTTGAAAGAAGAGCACTTTTTATTAGTGCCTGATCCTTTCAAACATAAGATCCCACCTACAAATTTAATATATTGTTTTCTCACCAGTCATCTTGGGTACAGCCAATAGGTTTCTAAACCTTTGTCAGTAAAGCCCATCAGCAAACTCATTAAACAGGCTACCTCCTCGGGTGTTTGCTGTATCTATAAACATGTTCAATTCAGATCTGGCTCCACTATCCAGGAAATAACCTAAGTTCAAAGAAAAGTAAACTGAGAAGTAGAGTGAGAAGGTAACTCCAGAATTACCCAGAGTTACAGGATTCAGGAGGCTAATTCTAGGTAACTGGCTCACACTCACTTTCTATTTAAGTGTCAGAAACCACATTGTAGAAAAATATTAGAACAACTGGACCCAGGACTTCTCTGCAAATCAACATTCCTGGTTTCAAGTAAGTCACCTGGCATAAGGACTGCAAAATCTCAGGTAGCTTTCCTTTGAGGGAGCATTCCACCATTAGCTAAGCCCCCAAAGAAAGAACTGACTGTATTTACATTCCTTGCTAATAGGCAAGGAATGCTAGTCACTAACAGCTGTAGAGGACAATCTGGTAGTCCTGATGAATGAGTGGATGAATGATCATTTAACCAATTCATCCACTAAAAGGCAATCACCACTAATCCATGCTTTTTTATGTAACCACAGTCAGAGGATTCTGGTATGGATTTTCCTGGTTCTTTGAGATCAGGAGCAATTGACTCTAGGTTGGAAAAGGTAACCAAACTTATCCTTCAATATAAAAAGTTTAGGCCACTTGAACTAGCAGATGCTTGCCCATTTTCTTGAACTTGGAAACCTAGCTTACCTCAAATTCCGTAAGAGTTTGCAGAAGAAGGTTGCATGGGCACAGGCCTCGACGATCAGTCCCCGAGAACGGCCCAGCAAATATAGCCATATATGATCTTCCTCTGGAATCCCAGATTCAAATTGCAGGGACTTAAGGTCCTCTAGCATGTCCATTCCAAGCCACCATCTCCTGCAGTGACAGACACTAGTCAATTTGGCTTCCTGTCCTGGAAGAAGAGGGGTCTGTGCAGGAGGGCATGTGTATGATGGAATGTATGCCCAGGTCACAAGCACTCACGATGGTGGGCTTTGGCACCTCTCTTCTTACACTTTCTGAACTTGGAGTTCAGTCTCCCTTAGAATGTGGGTCCTTAAGAATTTCTAATCACTGACTGCCCATGAATCCTGGACTCATGAAAAATCTGAACAGAAACCCAAATAATATTTCTCCACACAGGCTACAGGCACATTTTTCTGTAGATGAATTCACATTAGCAATGGGTTTTTATAGTGTTCTTAGGCTAGGACCATCTCCATTCCATTCCCTCCTAGGTTTTAGAAATCACAGGACTACATTTCAAAGAAATTCTTCCCTGTCACTAAATTCTGTGTTCCCCACAGGGTAGAAAAAGGTCCCAACTAAATATCACTGATTCCTTGTCGAGGGCAGGGGCATCTAGATTCCACAAAATCAACCCAGAGATATATAAACCTATCTTTAAACATCGGTCACCAACCACAGATTGGCTCCACTCCTCAGTACTTCTGGTCCTGAGTGGTAAGGACTACATTTCTAAGGAGAATTGCCTGAGAAGCTTGTCATTATGACTCCTTAGCTACCAGTCTCTGAGTCTTAAAGGAGCCAGCTCCACTTTTCCTGACCTGAACATGAGAACATGAGTTACTTCTGTGGAACTTCCAGGAGTATGTGAGGGCAGTATGGGACCCTCCTTTTCCCAAGAGAAGATTCTGGATTTCTAGGTTTTTTCAGACTGGAATATCTCACAGATCTTAGCCCTACTTGAGTTATATTGGTAACCCCTTCTTTTCATGTTCAATAAATCAATAAAACTTTTGAGATGATATTCATATAAAATTAGCCATTATAAAGTGAACAATTCAGTGAGCCATTCAGAATGTTGTGCAACCACTCTCTAGTTCCAAGACGTTTTCATACTCCACACCCATTAAGCAGTTACTTCCACCCCTCCCCACCTTCAGCCTCTGGAACCACCAATTTGCTGTGTCTACATGGATTTAGCTATTCCAGAGATTTCATATAAATTGTGACCTTTTATGTCTGGCTTCTCTAATTCCTCTTATAGGAAGGCTGCTACATGACAATCTCTGTTAAAAAAAAAAAAAAGTCTCCACACTTGAAGAGAGGAGCATGAAAGATCTCACCAAACCTAAGAACCAATTTCTTACACCCAAACAGTGAGGAGGTCATCCTAATGTTGCAAATGATGTTTCCTGCTTAGAAGGAAAAGAAGCTCAAAACCTCTTAGATTCGCATGACCAATACAGTACACAAGTTACACAAACATGAATTCCAGGCCTATCCTTTACTTATGCGTTCTTAAAAATGAGGATTATAACACATCACCTTGGCTAGGCTGGACTACGTTCTCCAGAATTCCCTTCCCTGTGTATTTTGGGTTAGTGTGGGCCACAGGAGGTATTTTGGGGCAAGATTGAGAAGATGGAAAGGAAACAGTAACCGGCTCGTGTTTCAGCTTGCAAGGTCGGGCAGGTACTTGGTAGTTCACTCATGTTGCTGCTTATCGGTTGGGTACCTTGCTGGTGTGGGGCAACTGTTGCTGTAACTGCTACACATTCCCCTGGATCCTCCTTCAGTTGCTGAGTCCTGGGCCAGGTGATTTTCAGTTAAATGACAAAGACCACCAGCTTTTCCTGCAGGATACCCACTTCATTAAGGTTGGAGGCAGTGGGGACTGCCATGGGTCCCAGTCCATTCTCGTGGGTTCTAGTTTGTCCCAGCTCCCCCTCACTGTTCACCCACCTTCCCTTCCCCACCACCTGCCCTGCGGATTTCAAGCTTTACCATTAGACATAAAGACAATCACCTTAGACTATGTCTCTAGCTGCCATACTTGAGAAATGTCAAATCCCTCTAACAAACTGCATATGTAGGATAGATTAGATAATGTATATATACTTCTAGTAGTTCTGCTTCTCTGAATAAATCCTAGTTAACTAAGTTACCACTGCTTCTTTGAAGAAGAGTCAGTAACCTTACAATCGAACAAATTAAACTCCTGCTTCTTCAATGCCAAGGATGACTAAGTAAGGAACTACATATGAAGTTACCCGGAACAGCAAAGTGGAGTCAGAAACAGAGTTTGACCCACCAGAAGTAGGGTTTCTCCACACTGGCATTACTGACATCTGGGCAGGACAGTTCTCTTTTGTGGGGGACCACCCCGTGCATAATAGGATGTTTACCAGCATGCCTTGCCTCCACCCACTACATGCCAGTAGGACCCCCAGTGTGGCAAGAAAAAGTGATTTCAGACATTGCCAAGTGTCTCCTGAGGGGCAAAACTGCCTCCTGTTGGGACCCACAAACCTGAAAGCTCACTATGGGCCCTGTGTGAGCCCCTTCTCTCTTCTTCCTGCCACTTTTCCCACTCCACAGTCACAGCAGTGCAGAACTCAACAAAGTCTCAGGTTGGCATGCCCTCACAAACAGATGGAAGTAATAGGTCCAGAGAGGAAGGGATCCACCAAGCACCGCAGAGCTTGTTAGAGCCAGAGCTGGGGAAAGACTTCAGGTCTTGTCTCCCAGCTCAGTGCTGTTTCTGTTAACGACACCACCCTGCTTTGCCATGGCACTACAAGTCGCTAACTTGACATGTGGTGACAGGCTGCGGAATGCAGTCACTGAGGGAGACTGCAGTGATCCCAAGACATTGAGCAATTATCTCATCATCCTGCACAAAACAACCAGGAGGGGAAGAGAAGGCACCAAGGAAGGAACAGCTTTACTAGAAGCCTAGGCGTGTTAGGAAAACCCAATTCAGTCAGAGAAGAGATGTGAATATTGATACAGGGCAGGAATCTGGCATTATAGAATATGTCCTCTCAAAAACCAAGTGTGGAAAGAAAACCTCCATGGAAATATCCTGACAGAAATGCTGCTGAATTTCACCCTGGTCCAATTCTGGAAGCTCCTGGTGAAATGATGAGATGTTTGCATAAAGGGTGAACTCTCCAGCATTTTGCTGCATCTGAGCTCCACTTAAGGTTATAGGTCTGGTACGGGAGAAGTCGAGGAAAAGGTAAGGGGGATGTCTCATCACCCAGACAAGGTTATCTGTGCAGGTGAGAAAGGAACCTTCAGCTTTTGAACAGAGACAGCAGGGGCAGCAGGGGGATACACAACTCTGAGAAAACACAACTCTGGGCAACATCTGTCACAACCTGGGGGACTGTGCAGTCTGGTGTGAGTGGGTCTCCCACATGTCCTGGGCAATGCTGACACCCCTTCCTGTGCCCTGGAAGAGAGCCATTTTGGTTCTGTTCTGACTTCATTCAGAGCAGAACTGCCAACGTCCAGCATCAAGTCCTGGATCATAATTAGCCGAGAGGAATGGAGTGGCTGCCCTGTGATGCCTGCACCTCTTCCTCTCTGGAACAGTCGCTTTTCTCAGACCAAGTGACATTTTACCCAGTATGAGCCCAGTCCAGCAAGCACTCCCACCTTCACATGAGCACCAGGTGGAGAATCATTTGCACGAGTCAGAGCTTTGGATCTCGATCCTCAGGTGATGTCCTTTGGACAGAAGATTAGTCTGAAGCGATCTGTGCCCGGGGCCTGGTTTCTGTCAAGAGTGGCAGGCACTGCCTGTTGGTAAGGGGTCCAAGCGATGTGATGCTGTAACTCTCCCAAAGAAGAGCTCCTTCGGCTTTCACAGGCAGAAAGGGAAGAAATGAGGCTGGCTTCAGAGTAGCTAATGCCATTTAATTCTTCCACCGAATTTGCTGTGGAAAGAGGAAATAATGGCAGTGTGTGATCAGTTCTCACTTACTTCTGCAGCAAGTTAGAGCGAATGCAATAAAACAAGGGTCACAGCCAGGTGACGTAAGGAAAAGAAGAATCAAACGGGAGGGGTTGCTGAGAATTTTTAAAAATATGTGGAAAAGTTCATTTATTCAAAGATGGATTAAACACCTATTCTGTATTTTACAAGCCCAGCGTAGGTCATGTATTCTGGTTCTGCTTCCTCAGGAGCAAGATTCACCAGCTTTAGGTATGTCCCAAAATACCTAACAGGGAACTAAGTTCCATATTAACAGCTCAGTCATTTCATGCTATGAGAGACGAACCAGCTGTGCTCTCCAGATCGCTGACATCTGTTTCACCCACTGCTTATTTCCAACAGGCGGGTCACACCCATTTCAGGAGACACACAGCCTCATTCTGAATTTGTATTTATACTTCCAATATTTAGTCTCGCCTACCTTCTAGTTTTAACAATTATCAGAGCATGACAGTTAAATCTCAGCCCGGGGTCCCCAAAATACCCTCCTATCATCCCACACCTCAGGAGTAATTTCTGCTGTTGAAAGCAGTGCTTTTGGCCTTTCGACCCCCAAGAGAGTCTAACATCCACGTGCCTCAGCTACCTACAATCCTGTCCAGGCCTTGGGAACATGCATGGGATGCTACTTTGTGCACTGTCTCCTGATCCTGCTGGAGGGGAAAGATGCAGGTGCTCACCGAGCTGCAGAGAATGGCGTCAATCTTCTCCTCTTCAGCTGACCCTTTCTCTACCTTACTCCTATACGCTAGCAGCTGTTGGCGATCCTTCAGGTCCCGGCAAGTCTGCATACCAAAACAAATGAACAGTATATACCCCCACAGCCTTCTGTATTAGGGCTTTTTTTTTTTTGAGATGCGCTATGTTGCCCAGGCTGGTCTCAAACTTCTGGGCTTAAGCAATCCTCTCTCGTCAGCCTTCCTAGTAGCTGGGATCACAGGTGCATGCCAATGTAGTAGAAATAATCCCTCACTGAACGAAAAGCTATTTCTTTTCATCACTATCATTTTGATCAAGGCTCAAGGAGAGACCAAGAGACTATAATGGGATGACAGTGGGTCCAATACTCACAGAATTCATGTTGGAGAGAATTCTACATAGCTTATAGCTTAATTCAGTTCTATGGGTTCTCCAAGTGCAACAAATTTACAAAAGCACAGAAAACCAGTCAGAGGGCTGGAAAAATAATACAGGAATGTTGATCTCCACACTCATTCTTGCCAAAACTGCTGGAAGCACCTCAGGGTCTAGGACAGAATGCTGCAACCCCCCACCCTCCACTCAGGGCTCTCATTTCCTGAGGACTCACATCAATGACGACTTCATGGCACTTGAACTTAGTGGCTAAGTTCAACTTTGTGTCCACATCTTCCACCAGATTGACATATTCCTGTAGTATCTGTGGGAAGAAGTACTTCTGATTAATGATTCCACCAAGATCATAAAACACACAGCTCTACAAGATAGGAAAAAAGTCCCAAAGAAGGCAAAGAGCTCAACGTCCAACGTCTACAATTCCCATCACCAACCACAGGATTGCTCTGTAATGGGAGATGAGGTGACCTGGGACATGAGGTGAGCTTCCTTATCCCAGAGAGCCAAATGCACACAGCAGCAGTGGAAGTGTCCCGTGACCATGCAGTGCTGTGCCCACCGCTCCTTGATGGCTTTTCTCAGTGAGTTCTCCTTCCATGTAATTTGGGCAGTACATCAGGGCTCACACAAGCCAAACGCAGCAGATGCCCCTCAGAGAGGACAGTCTGGAATTACTTCTAAAGGGCAGAGAACTTCCCTCCCTGGTCTCTTCTACCTCGAGGCCCAGTGCACCCACTGTGCTGCCTTTGAGGGAAAATAAGAACAGATCCAGTCTCCCATCACTGACTAGCAAGAGGCTAAGCAAGGTCACCTGGGTATCTTGTACCCAACTCTCCTCAGGAGCCATTACCTGGACAGGGGCGCTGTTCTTGTGCAAAATTTCCACAACCCGATGGAAGCCAATGGGTGCTCTCTTCTTGGTGTAGCCCAGCCAGTTCTGAAAAAGGAAGATGGGGCAGCAGGAGCTAGGCCAGACACACTCGACACACTCTGGGCTAACCTCTCTCTGTGTTACCGTCAGAGCAGAATAAAGGGGATGGAGGTGAGGAATAGAGAAGTGATGAGATATGAATCTTGCAGAGAAGTCAAGGGATTTGAGAGGGTGGGAAGAAAAAGCCACGAACTACTGCTAAATAGTGTAATCTACTTAATATTTGTAGTATAACCCTAGAGGATAGCAAAAAAATCTATCCTCTCAATCTTTATATGTATACATAGATGTTTATTCGTAAATTCATGAGGAAAGGTCTGGAAAGCTACTCATCAAACTTTTCAGTGTTTGCCTTGAGGAAGAGAGTGAGACAGCAGCAGGCACCCAATGAAAGAACTTAATTATTTATATACTTTCATAAAGTATTTGATTTTGATATAGGCAGGTATTGCTTTGGTAGTCAATATAACTAATAAAATAATTAACAAGGGGCAAGAACAAAAAACATTGAAACACATAATGGAAAATAGATATTTAAAATGTAAACCAGGACTGGGTGTGGCAGATCATGCCTGTAATCGCAGCACTTACTTGTGCCTAGGAGTTTGAGACCAGCCTGGGCAACATAAGGAAGACTGCATCTATACAAAAAACCAAAAGGTTAGCTGGGTGTGGTCATGCCCGCCTGTAATCCCAGCTACTTGGGAAGCTAAGGAGAGTGGAGCCCTTCAGCACAGGAGTATAAGGCTGCAGTGAGCCATGTTCATGCCACTGTACTCCAGTATGGGAGGCAGAGTGAGACTCTGACTCAAAAAGAAAAGTAAACCAATTTGTGTGGAACCACCAAAGACCAAAACAATCAATGTTAAAGAAAAACGAATTGGGAGGCATCACATTTCATAATTTTAAATTATATTACAAAACTATAGTAATTAAAACAACATTGTACTGGCATAAAAACAAACACACAGGCCAGTGGAACAGAACAAAGAACCTAGAAATAAACTCAAGTATGTATACACGGTCAGATAACTTTCAAAAAAGGCACCAAGAGGACACAATGGGAAAAGTGCTCTTCAATAAATGGTGCTGGGAAAACTGAATATCCACACGCAAAAGAATGAAGTTGAGGCTGAGTATGGTGGCTCATGCCTGTAATCCCAGCACTGTGGGAGGCCAAGATGGGAGGATCGCTTGAGGTCAGGAGTACTGAGAACTCACACAACTCAACAGCAGTAAGACAAATGATCAGATTCAAACATGGGCAGAAGATCCAAATGGAAGTTTCTCCAGAGAAGATGTACCAATGGACAGCAGGCATGTGGAAAAGGACTCAACATGACTCATCATCAGCAAGGTGCAGATCCAAGCCGCAAGGAGGACCACCTCCTGCCTGTCTCTGGTAGGAGCTAACAAGTATAGGGCTAGGATGCAGAGGAAAGGGATGTGCATTGCGGGTGTCAGTGTAGGTGGTGCAGCCACTGTAGAAAACAGTATGGGAGTTCCTGAAGAAATTAAATTACTGTATGACCGAGTCATCCCACTTCCAGGTATATATCCAAAAGAAATGAAATCACCACCTTGTAAAGAGATATCTACCTCACTGCAACGTTATTCACAACAGTCAAGACAAGGAAACAACTTAAGTGTTCACTGACAGACAAAACTGTCTCACACACACACATACACAGGAATATTATTCAGCCTCAAAGGAAAAAAAAGATCATGCCATTTACCACAACATAGATGAACCTGGGGGGCATTAATAAGCCAAACACAAAAAGAAAAAACACAAAAAGAAAATATTGCATGATCTCACTTATATGTGTGATCTAAAAATAAAAAAGTTGGCTGGACTCAGTGGCTCAGCCTGAAATCCCAGCACTTGGAAAGGCTGAGGCGAGTGGACTGCCTGAGCCTGTGGGCTTGAGACCAGCCCGGGCACCCTGGCGAGACCTCAACTCTACAATAAATAAAAAATTAGCTGGGCATGGTGGCGCATGCCTGTAGTTCCAGCTACTTGAAGGCTAAGGCAGAAGGATTGCTGGAGCCCAGCAGGTCAACACTGGGGTGACTGTGAGCGTGCCACCGTACTCCAGCCTGGGTAATGAGTGAGACTCCAACTATAAATAAATAGATAGATAGATAGATAGATAGATAGATAGATAAAATTTAAAAAGTTGAGAAGAGACTAAAACAGTGACTACCAGAGTTGGGGTGGAGGGAAGAAGAAATTCAAAGATGTGGATCAAAGAATATAAGGCAGCAGTTATGCAGGTCAAAGAGCCGGAGGGCCAAGGCAAAAACATGAAGACTGCAGTTACTAATATTGTATAGTAATCAGAGTTTTGCTAGTGAGTAGAGTTTAGTTGTTCCTGAACACACAAAAAGATAACTACGTGAGATGATGGATATGTTAATCTACTTCACTGTAGTAACCATTTACTATCTATATGTATCTCATAACCTCATCTTGTACAACAAATATATACAGCAAAATTTATTTTAATAAAAGACAACAAGCGCTGCCCAGGGTAAGGAGAAAAGAGACCCACCCCTTGCATACTGTTGGTGGGAATATAAATTGGTGGAGCCATCATGGAAAACCATATGGAGGGTTCTCAAAACTTTTTTTTGACTTGGAGTTTCACTCTGTTGCCCAGGATGGAGTGCAGTGGTGTGCTCATAGCCACCACAGCTTCGACCCGCTGGACAAAGTGAGTCGACGGAGTGAGACTCCAACTCCAAAAAAAGCTAAAAAAAAAAAAAAACCTTTTAACATAGTACTACCATATGATCTAGTAATCCCATTACTGGGTATATATCCGAAGGAAATAAAACCAGCATCTTGTAGAGATATCTGCACTCCCTTGTTTACTGCGGCATTATTCGCACAGCCAAATATGAAAACAATGTGTCTATCAATGGATGGATACATTTCTTAAAATTGTGGTAATACAGACAATGGAATGTTATTCATAGTCTTAAAAAATAAGGAGATCCTAACATTTGTGACACCATGGATGAAACTAGAGGACATTATCCTGGGTGAAATAAGCCAGACAGAGAAAAATACTGCATGATCTCACTCATATGTGGGCTCTAAAAAGTGCTGAATACATAGAAAGCAGAAAGGTGTTTCCAGAGAAGGGGAGAATAGGGAGATGAGGGTCAAGGGTACAAAGGTGCAGTTATGCAGGATGAACAAATCTAAAGGCCTGTTGCACAGCATGAGGACTACAGACGATATCGAGCTGCAGACTGGGGCTTTACTGAAGAAGTGGATTTTAAGTGAACTTGCCCTACTCACAAAAAATGGGTTAACTGAGATGATGGATGCTAATTGGCTTGACTGTATAACCATTTCAGTATGTGTGTGTAGAGCAAACATCGTGTTGTATAACCTTAAATATATACAATGCAAAAAGTAAATCAGTGTAGAGTTGACAATCAAATTCAATGCAAGGTCATTGGCTGGATCCTGATCGAAAAAAATACAGGAACAAACCAAAACCAGGTATAAATAACTGACTTAAATATGGATATTAATGTTAAATTTCTTGTGAGTGATAATAATAATGTACTTATGAAGGAGATAAAAGCTTAAGAACGTAAGGAAGAAGTATCATGATGTCTACAACTTACATTTACTTATTTATGTATTTATTCTTACATGTTTAAGCTTCAGTCACCTTCAAAGTAGTCTCCATTTGATGCAATACATCTACCAAGATGCTTTTTTCACTGCTCAAACAGTTTTTGAACTTGTCAATTTTGATGCCTTCTCGTGCTTCTGCCATTTTTTGTTTCACCTCTTCCACACTGGCAACACGTCTCCCTTTGAGGACTTTTTTCCATCTCTGAAATCTGGACACTTGTCTGCATCTCCTCTGCCATTTCCCAAGTCCACATCGTCTTTGTCTCTTGCTGGGATCTCTCCAATAGCCTCCTAATTGGTTCAACAGCATTCTCCTTGGCTGCCTCTATTCTCTTCTGCAGAGTAACCTTGAAGTCGCCACCACATCTTTATTGCCTCAAGGACAGAATCTGAGATCGGCATCCTAGCTGACAGGGAGGTATCACAGCCTCTTGTTTATGTATTTATTTATTTTTTGAGTTAGGGTCTCACCCTGTCATCCTGGCTGGAGTATAATGCTACAATCACCGCTCATTGCAGCCTCAGATTCCTGGGCTCAGGTGTTCCTTCTGCCTCAGCCTTCTGAGTAGCTGGGACTACAAGCACGTACCACTATGCCCAGGTAATTCTTTTATTTTTTGGTAGCGATGACAACTGATTATGTTGCCTAAGCTGGTCTCGAACTCCTGGGCTCAAGCAGTCCTCCCACCTTGGTCTCCCTGGGATTATAGGTGTGTTGGGACTATAGGTGTGAGCCACTGTGCCCAGCCTGCAACTTACTTTTGAATGTTTCAGGAAAAAATGCACATGTATAGAAATAGAGAAAGCTAATATGGCAAAAATGTTAATGAAATAGTGAGTGAGTAAAGACTATTACTATTCATTATACTATTCCTTCAATCTTTCTTTAGGTTTGAAATTCTGGAATATAAAAAGTTGGAGAAAAACAGTAAACCAATAACCAGAGCTTATAACATGATATGATAACCTTTCTCCCAAGGCCTCCGCAGCACAAAACAGTTCCAGGGCACTCACCTTTGTGGTGAAAAGGGCATCCACATCATGCCAGGCTCGGAGCTTGGCGCGGGCAGCCAGGGCTGTCAGCACATACTGTTTGTCTGGGATCTAGAAAGCAGAGACCGAGAGAAATTAACAGGAAGTAGAAACGCATCAGTGGAGGTGCTTGAGAATTTCAGAAGAGATAGGCATAAATATTCCCTGATACAATTTCTGCCCCTTAAAATCAGTACATTTCTCACATCATCAAGAACCCCTAATTCCCAAGCCCCAACACCGCTGCAAGTCATTTGGTCCTCCCTCACCATAAGCTCATCTTCTCTAACTGCAAGCCTGAGTATCATAAAACTTAACAATACAGGGTTTCAAAGCAACATCCACTTCATGTAGTTACCTGATACTACTTTTATAAGTCACTGAACAATTTATACCTACCTTAAATGTCTTCTTCAGGTTGATGGGACTGCTGAATGTTCCCTGGGATGAAAGTAAAGAAGGAACTTGAGTGATGCTGACTTTGCCATTTACCACCCCAGCTCCCATTTTATTTTTCATGATACAAACTTTCTACATCTCACTCTGTAACCATCTAAATGCAGAAATTAATTTAAGAGAAGAGCTGCATTGGGAATAATCAGCTATCACCACAAGCTGGCCTATCAGGAATTGGGTTAATAAGCATGGTGTTTTTCCAATTTTCTGCTAACCCAAATAAGGGGAAGAGGTCCTGTTTGGATCACTAAATTCAAACTTCTTTGAAAAATTTAGGAAAAAGCCGGGCTCGGTGGCGCAGCCTGTAATCCCGTGCCTTTGGGAGGCTGAGGTGAGTAGATTGCCTGAGCCCGCGGGTTCGAGACCCACCTGGGCAACTTGGCGAGCCCTCATCTCTACAATAAATCAAAATGAGCCGGGCATGGTAGCGCACACCTGTAGTTCCAGCTACTTGGGTGGCTGAGGTGGAAGGATTGCCGGAGCCCAGCAGGTCGAGGCTGCGGTGGCCGGGAGCGGCCACTGCACTCCAGTCTGGGTGACAGAGTGAGACTCCAACTCAAAAAAAATAAATAAATAAAATAAATAAATAAAAATTTAGGAAAAAACCCCGTATCTGCACTACCTGGCACATGGCCGCTCTTCTCTGCACCAGGCCAGTCCATCTGCAGCCACAGGCCTCTGGGCAGAGACTGCTGAGGGAAACAGCACCAAGGACAGCTCTGCCAGCTCCCAGCTCACCAGAAGCCACACAGGACCTTACAAACCTCTTTTTCCCTCTTGGCTCATCCTTGCCTGAGGGCCAGGAAAGACTCCAGGTGGATTTCTGAGAACTATATACACCCATTATTAATAGAAAACATCAAAATACTGGATTCAAACTACATTCTTATGCAATGAGAGTTTGTGGGGTGTTTCTTTCATATTCTGCCTATACCTCAGCCTCGGTGTAGTGATAGAAGCAGGAGTAGAAGAGCGTGGTCACTAGTGGCATGTTGAGGATGGAAGCTTTGCGGGGGTGCTTTCGGAAGATCTCAGTCTGTCCTGCTGATTCTAGATGTCGATCATTTGCCTGTGGTAGAGAAAGTGAAGTTAAAAAAAACAAAAACAACAATGTCCATGGAGTAGAGGCAGGAGAAAAATCTTTAAATACTATAGCAGTTGTGTTTCCCACCCTAGGAATGAAACAAAGAAGAGAAAAAGAAACTGTCTAGGATACCCCTGTAGTTTAAAATCCATAAAATGGGCCAGGTGTGGTGGCTCACGCCTGTAACCCCAGCACTTTGGGAGGCTGAGGAAGGAGGATTGCTTGTGCCCAGGAGCTCCAAGACCAGCAGGCAACACAGCAAGACATTGTCTTCAAAAAAATTTTTAAATTAGCCAGAAATGGTAACACATATCTGCAGTCCCAGTCAGTCAGGAATCTGAGGCAGAAAGATCACCTGAGTCCAGGAGATCAGGCTTTGGTTAGCCATGATTGTGCCACTGCACTCTAGCCTTGGGGACAGAGTGAGACAGACTCAAAAAAAAAAAAAAAATCCATTAAAATGATCGTAGGTACAAGCTGGAAAGAGAAAAATAAAAGTGATGGTGGCCAGGCTTGGTGGTTCAGCTTTTTAATCCCAGCACTTTGGGTGGCAGAGGCGAGTGGATTGCCTGAGCCCGCGGTTTTGAGATCAGCCCAGGCAAATTGTCTCTACAATAAATTTTTTTTAAAAATTAGCCGGGCGTGGTAGCGTGTGCCTATAGTTCTGGTTACTTGGAGGGCTAAGGTGGAAGTATCATCTGAATCTAGAAGTTTGGGCTGTGGCTGGCCATGATTGTGCCACTGTACTCTAGCCTGGGGAACAGAGTGAGACACTGACTCAAAAAAAAAATCCATTAATATGATCATGGGTCCAAGCTGGAGAGAGAAAAATAAAAGTGATGATGGCCGGGGTTGGTGGTTCAGCCTGTAATCCCAACACTTTGGGAGGCAGAGGCGAGTGGATTGCCTGAGTCCACGGGTTTGAGACCAGCCCAGCCAAACTGGCAAGACCTTGTCTCTACAATAAACTTCTTAAAAAAAATTAGCCAGGTGGTAGCACACGCCTATAGTTCTGGTTACTTGGAAGGCTGAGGCGGAAGGATTGCTGGAGCCCAGCAGGTTGACACTGGGGTGGCCGTGAGTGTGCTGCTGCATTCCAGCCTGGGCGACAGAGTGAGACTCTAACTGAAAAAATAAAATAAATTAAAAAAAGGTGATGACATGGGAGATTTGGAACAAAAAAGAAATACTTCCAGGTTAACAGCAGGCGAGAAGGAAAAGGAAGCCTCAGAACAGTGGAGCAAAGGGGCTAGTGTGTGTAGGGAGAAAACGAAAGGCTTCTGGAGAATATGGCAGGAAATGATATACAAGTGCAGAGCACAGAGGTCTCCCAGATGCTGAATGGCACTGAGTCCTAGCACTGAAGCAGAAAACAGAGATGAGGAGTCTAACCTCAATAATGATCTGCCGTTCCAGGAGGGTGTAATGGTCTTGTATGTGTGCAGAATCTTCTGCTGAAAATGGCAAACTGGTAGAGGGCCAGAAGGTTAGTGCCTCTTTCTCTATTCAGCAAAAGAAACAAACCCAACTAAACCAAATCACCAGTTAACACATAGGAAGCTCAGGGTTCTTTACAAGTCTGATCTCAGTGCACCTTTAGGGCATCCCTCAAAGGCAGAGAGAAATAGCAGAAAGTAGAGTAGCTTTGCCTTGAGTGTTGTATTAAAGGTTTTGCCAATTCAAGAAGGATGCTGAAAATCCACAAAATACAGTCATTAATGACTTTTAAGGATTGAATTAGAATCCTCATTTTGGGAGATGCAATGTTTGGTGAATGAGACACAAAGCTTGTGAGTGAGCCTAGCCAACTGTCCATCATCCATATCCCAGTGAAACTCTGGGGATTGTGTCATTGCTTAACTTAAGGGACACTTACATTTGTTAGTTATTATTTTATTGCAGAGTAATAAAAGTGAATTAAATTACATGGCATGGTGGTACATTTGCTGATTGGAAAAGAACGCAAACATCAGGGGTCCCATCTTCAACACTGTCTTGCCTAAAAGTCATATGGTTAGGCAGTGGGTAAGGCCAGAAATAGAAGCCAGATTTTAAATTCCAAGTTTATAGTGCTAGCCTTTAGAAAGGGCTGTCTTATTCCCCTACTCTACTCACTCTAGGAAGAATTCTAAAGTTCAATTACACTATCCCAGTTTGAGCCATAGTGAATTTTTAGAAGAGATTAAGGGAGACAGCTCCAGGTTCCCGATACTTCACTATTCCAACTTTTCTCATTTTTTCTGGAGGCCATATAACGTAGCCCAATGTTTGGTAACATCAAAATTAAGGATTTCACTGACATAAACAAATTTCTAAATGTGAAACCTAGAAGTCATGTCACATGAGGAAAGACTGAAACAACTGTGAATACCGCACCTAGGGAAGCAAAGATCACTGGGTAGACCTTATGCCTATCCTATAAGACACAGGGAAGCAAGTTTCAGCTTAACATAAGGAAGCACCTTCCAGTAATAAAGGTTGTCCAACAGCCAATAACATGAGAACAGCAAGAGCAGCAAGCACCCCATCACAGGAATAACATGTGGGGCTGGTTTTTATAAGGACTTAAATCCTGAGTGAAAGCTTGCCCTGAATCAGTGCTTCTTGGACTCTGGGGCTTCAAAGATTCGAAACACTGAAAAAAATATATAAGTTCATTAAAAAATAACCTTTTTTTAACCCTATTTTTAAAAGGGTTTTTAATTTTATTACATAACATTATTAAACAGTTACAACCTACTTTACTACCAAAAAAAGGAAGAGGAATAAGGACAAAATCCTAGAATAAAAGACAATCTTTCAAATTAAATAAATGTAGCTTTAGAATAAAAAAGGCTTTACATTTGTCTTTATGTTTCTCAGTTTGCCACCAATCAGTGAAAATGCTACTGGGGACTGGAGCTTGGGTCCACTGAGTGAGACAACCTTTAATGATGTTTATGTGATTGTTAGCCTCTTCCTTCCTGTCTATCCATTCCACCCTTTCTCATTCTCTTCACTCTTTCTGTATAAAGGTATTTATGCTTAAAACCATTTCTCCCCCACACCTACCCAATGCAGGTTTTGAGAAATTCTTTTCGTGTCTCAGGGTCCTGAATGTTCAAATGCTCTCGATAATGGGATAGCTACAAAAAACAGAGAAAGGCTTTGAGCTATTTTGTCTCCCGAGAGGGAAGGTAGCTGAGTAAGTGGACTTTCCAATGCTTGAAAAAACCCAATTTTTTAATTCTCAGAGAGCCCTTCTAGGTGTATATGGCTATGTTTGTGTTGAGAGGGTGGGGAACAAGAGTGACTCAAAATCATTGTAAGTTTGTCTATAACTGCACTGTCCAATACAGTAGCCACAAGTCACATTTGGTTGTTTAATTTAAATTTAAATTAATTAAAAATTCAAGTCCTTAGTTAACACTAGCCACTTTCAATTTAATTTAATTTTGCTATTATTTTTTAAAGACAGGATCTCACTATGTTGTCCAGGCTGGTCCCAAATTCCTGGGCTTAAGTGATCCTCCTGCCTTGGCCTCCCAAAGTGCTAGGGTTACAGATGTGAGCCACCATGCTGGGCAATACCACTTTTTAAGAACTCATTAGTTTCATGTGACTAGGGGCTACCATATTGGACAGCACAAATATAGAACATTTTTATCACTGTAGGAAGTTCTGAAGTTCTACCAGACAGTGCTGATCTACAAGGAAGCATCAAGTAGACAGAACACTTAGTTTTAATCCTGAAGTTTTGCTTTAGCCTCAGTATTTAGTCAAAAATGGCTCTTAAGCTTCAGCCCTGGCTTTTGAAAGGTCAAACAACTAAACGTCTACTTCTGTTTTTGGCATCCTTGACCATGTCCATGATCAATGGTAATATGACCATGTACATACTTAACAATTAACAATATCAGTAACACAAATAGGATGTGTCATTCTGATTCACTGTTCATAGCTAAATATTCACACTCAAATACTATAGGTTCTACATGTAACTCTGAAAATCTCCTTATGCGTTTTGTATTTTGAAATTCTAAAAAAACCCATGAAGTATTTCTACTTGCTATATAAGAGTTGGATGATGCAATAATTAGTGACAATTGTGAAAATTAGAATTTTACATACAATTATTAAAAACTTTCCGAGAATGGAAAAATAAACAGATTGATAGCTATTATGAATAGCAAGAGAATGAAATTGCTTTAGGAAGGCCTGTATATCCTTTTAGAGTCAACAGATATATGTAAAATTATAAATGATAATAAAAGAATAATAAAAATTGTATTACATTATAATCTAATCTTTAAAAATATTTAGTATAAAATATTTGGTATATAATCATAATATTAAAGGAAGTAACCTCTAAGAGCGATAGCTAATTTTTTGTCACTCAGTTCCATTTCAACCTTAAGTCTTTCAATAACAAGCCCTACTTGGGAAACCTTCATATTCTATGAGGATAAAATAAAAGCAGACTATCAGCGTTGCCACTTCCAAAGTTTACATGGTTGAAAAATTCCAAGTTTATATATTCACACATAATGAGTATGAAGAAAATAAAGTTTTAGATAAAAATGAGTCACCCAAAACACATTTGTTCTTACTAATCAAATTCAAAACAACATTCTTTATAAGAACGCTATATTAAGATTTTCCTTACAGTTTTGAACCTATGGAGGCTTAAAAATATAAACAAAAAGCTTTTCAATACAGACTGCCAATCATTTTTAACTGATTAACATAAAGGACTTTTCAGATTTTCCCATGCCTTGAATATTAAGTACAAGTTCCTTTTAGAAAACAGGCTACTGAAAGACATGTTCCTGAATTGTATTCTGCCATCCAAAGGAAGTTCACAATGTTATTAAACATGCCAGCTAAATGTGTGCATCTGTCATCAAAAATGGGCGGCACAGTGACTAAAGGAACAATCCTGCCATCGACGGTGCTGAGAAATCTTATTCCTCCACCAAAATGTCAAACTTTTAAGAATGGATTGCTGGAGTCTTATTAAAACTATTTTTGGTATAATTTTAGATGTATTCTTGTATACCAGGAGTCCATTGTTTGATTATAAAAATATGCCAAAATCAAGTTTAACACTTGGTCACTGAACTGTCAGCCAAAACGTGTACCGGGCACACCACCAACTTGACCTGTCTTCCTTCTTGACCTACACTGGGTTGCTCATCCTCTTAGCTTCAACATTTTCTTAGTGTTAGAAGCCAAAACCCAAAAGCTCCTACAAGCCATGACTCAAACCATGACTCGAAAACAGCTGAAAAACAAATTACAAACTGATCGAGTCAACTTTCACACAATTTTTTATTTATTCATAAGCCCAATCAAAGTGGCATATAAAAAGGAAGAAAACAATCATTTGGATTAAGTCTTCCAGTTTCCCAGATGCCTCTCTTTTCTGTGTTTATAGTCAGTATAAAGGGAAATAGTTCAATAATTTGAGATCTCGGAGGCTGGGTTTTGGCTTAGATTTCAGTTAAACAGGTCCCCAACTGAAACAAAGGCCACACTTACCGCAAGCTCTTCTGTTCTATCTAGGAACCTGGGAAGAAGCAGAAGGGAGCAGTGCGTTTTTATCTATTGATTGTGTGGCAATGCGACCTCACAAGACGGGGTGACTGCTCTGGAAGAAGCACACTTGACTGGTTTCCCTCTAGACACAAGGTAAATGGTGACTCGGGTGTCACTGCTTCCTTGTTCTCTTTGGCTGAACGAAAGGCAAGGCCGAGGAGGTACTGCAGTAATAACCCCACCATGTTAGCAGGTCTGAGAAGAAGGCTCAGAGCCTCCACCAAACCTACTTACCCACAGAAACCTGTTTGTCTGTATGTTTGTTTTTAAAGATTAAAGAATTCTTCTCTGTCAATACAATCTTAGAAACAGATTTTTAAAATTGTTTTCACGGACCTCTGAGTACAATGTGTTCTGTCTCCCCCAAAGACTTAGGTAAGGCCTTGGAGCATGAGCACTTTTATCCTCTGATTCTTCCTTATGCTGCATAGACACCATAATTAACATAACATCTTTGGCATAGCAGTGATACTTGATAAAGCCTTGTTGATGGGGAAAGACCAAGAGAGGGAGGAACAGCCACCTCCATGAGTACTTTTTGGCTAAGCATCTGCAATCTGGCCCTGACCTCGTAACCTGCATTCCCTACCTTAGCCTTTGGGAGAGCTCAACACTGTGCTGGAGTCACTAGGTAACTGGAGTTACCTTGGGCTACATGCCAAACTAAACAGAGGTTTTGGAACCTTTCCCTGACCCTGAAGAGAGGATGTGACATACATACATTTTAACCCAAGTACAGAAGATAGTCCCCACTGATTGGAATGAGATAGGTAAGGATACACGACGGAAGACCACCCAGTCCCTCTGCCCCTGCAGACATTCCTGCCTCATACCTATCAGAGTCCTCCCTAGCCTCACAGGCTCAATTCAGATCCTCATCACTTCTGTGAGCTTTCCTCAGGCATCCTGATTGAAAATTATATTCTCCCTTTCTCTTCCACTCTGCTTCTCACTGGCATTACTTGAGACCGAGTTAAAAAAAAAAGTACTTTTATTTAGACCTCTTATAAGTTAGTCAAGATTGATGACTACTACAGACTAGGCATTATGCTAAGTACTAACTATTCCAGTCTCCACAACGACCCCGTGGGGTCACACATCGCCACTCTACAGATGTGAAGATTGATGAAGAGGGTTGGATACTGGCTCAAGGCCACTCTGTGAATGGAGTGGCAGAGCCAGTGTTCAACCCAGGTGTGTGACTCCAGAGCCTGGCTTTTGACCACCCTGCTGAATCATCACCTTATCACAGGCTGAGGTGCACTGTTAGTTATCCTATCCCACTTCCCTTGTTTTCTAAGCATTTCCAGAAAAAGGACAGTGTCTTCTATGTCTGTGTTCCCAAAGCTTTGAAGAAGCACTTAACTTTACGACTGGATGATCAGTTCTTACCTGAAGAGGTCTAAGAGCAGCTTCTGATCCCCTATCTCCTTAAGAAAGTGAATGAGATGTCTCAGGGCAACCTGTCGCACCTCCAGCTCTCGGAAGAGGATCTCTGTCAGGCAGGCAGGAGTCAGGTGAGAAAGATTAAAGCCTACAGTCAAGTGTCTCCCTACTGACACATCCCAATGAGGGACCTCATCAAAGCCTAGCAGAAGCTGAGAACGGCTCACCCCTGAGTCTTTTTTTGAAAGCAGGATTTATTGAGAGGACAGAAAAGCTCCCCTAGTGGGAGGGGACCCAAAGGGGTTGCTCTACCCCTAAGTCTTAATCCGCCATCAACACACTCCAGGGTCCAGGGCGACTCATAGCCATGGAGTCAGCTTTTCAGTTCTCAACACTCAAACAGCAGGCACTCAGCATGGACTCTGACTTCCTGAAACCAACACAGCCATCTGTGTGTTCAATAAATAGAGGGGCCTTTGGAATTACTGTAATCGGCACCCTCAGGGATCCCTCAGAGATGTAATGTGTACTCTCAAGTTGCAGACCACTGCAGCTGTCTTTGAAATGGACTTGAAAGTGGTGAATTCTGATCTGAAAGCTACATGCCACTCTCCCCTCAAATGTGGCAGACACCTTGCAGACCATGCTCACCTTTGCTCAGTGTCCTCTTCAGGAAAATCAAGACCTACAGGAGGAGAAAACAAATAACGTGCAAACTTTCAAACACAAATCTCTGCCTCAAGCACCTGGTGTCTAGGAATGAGGTCAGCAACTCATTGGGATCTTTGCAGGTACAGACAACCGATCTCTCTATGTAATGGGAAGAAGGGTGAGAGACACCTGGAACTGAGCTGTGTCTTGGAAGTCCACACACCTGTGCCCATACTCCTGAGACACTTCCCTCTGAAAGAGATTGCTCTCACATTTCTCCTCCCTCAGGCTATTTATTCTAACACAGAGCATCCAGCATTGTGTCTCTTGGTTACAGTCAAGAGTTCCAGACACGATGCATGTCTCACCAGCTGAGCCCTGGAACACAAATTACTGAGAATCCTACACCTCAAGGAGAAATCAGGATCTTTACTTGACATTTAAGCCAAAATGTTAAAGCCTTTTTGATTAGATTTTCAGAAACTAATGAAAACAATACTTAAATGACAACAAAAACCTATAACTTGGCAGTGGCTCACGCCTGTAATCCCAGCACTTTGGGAGGCCAAGGCAGGAGAATCACTTGAGCCCAGGAGTTCCGAGACCAGCCTGGGCAACATAGTGAGACTTGTCTCTACAAAAAAAAAAAATTTTAGGTGGACATGATGGCATGTGCCTGTAGTCCCAGCTACTTGGAAGGCTGAGGCAGAAGGATCACCTGAGCCCAGGAGATCGAGGTTGCAGTAGCTGTGATCATGCCACTGCACTCTAACCTGGATGACAGAGTGAGACCCTGACTCAAACAACAAAAAAAACTCTCAAACTCACTGCAGTAATGACGTTTCCATCGTGCATGCTCACTGCCTCTTCTAGGAGTTGGAGCTTGTCCTGTAAGGAGCGGAACCGTTCTAGTGAGCAGACCTGCCAGAATAACAACAGAATTAGTGCATAAGGAAGAAGGCAGTTTTCCATACTCCTTTGTCACTGTAACTGGAGAATGAGTAGCAATGAAAATAAGTGTCCCCAACATATGGACTTCACAGCAACTTGGATGAATTTAGAGTCTATCATACTCAGTGATCTATCCAGAAACAAAGAACAGAGTACCATATGTTCTCACTCATAAGCAGACCTTGAACAATGATCATAATACTATAAGAAAGGAATTGACAACAGTAAGAAACTGCTGGAGGGGGGGCTGGCAGCTGGGGGAAACTGCCAGGGGAGGGAGGGGCACACCTCATCAACAAGGGTATCTGCATAATCAACATTTGTATACCTAACCCTGAATTGTACCCCACATCTTTAAAATAAAAATAAAATAAAATAAAATAAAAAAAGAAAGGGAGTGTTGCTAGAGACCTCTTATTTTTACAATATGGTCTCTAGTATTCTGTGAGACAGTAGGTTCCCAGCACATACTCTAGTTCAGCTTGATGCCCTACAAGATGCTAATATTCTGAAGTTTTGACAAAAATCAACAGAGATCACGTGTCCTTTTTTTTAAAGGTATAATTTACCTGCAATAAAATTCACCCTATTTAAGTGTATAGTTCAGTGAGTTCTGACAAGTATGTACATCCATGTAACCACTACCACAACAAAGATATAGAACATTTCTATCACCCAAAATGTTCCCTTGTCTTCTTTGATATTAATGCCTTCCTTCTATCCTCACCCCTGGCAACCATTCATCTGTTTTCATTCGCTATAGTTTTCCCCTTTCTAGAATGTTATAAAAATAAAATCATCAGGCCAGTGAGTGGCTCACGCCTGTAATCCTAACACTTTGGGAGGCCAAGGCAGAAGGATTGCTTAAGCCTAAGAGCCTGAGACCAGCCTAAGCAACATAGCAAAACCCTGTCTCTACAAAAAAAAAAAAAAAAAAAAAAATCAAAAGATTAGCTGGGTGTGGTGGCTAGCACCGATAGTCCCAGCTTCTTGAGAGGCTGAGGTAGGAGTTCATCTGAGTCCAGGGGTTTGAGGCTGCATGAGTTGTGATCATTCCACCTAACTCTAGCCTGGGCAACAAGGTGAGATTCTCTAAAATAATTAATTAATTAACAAAATCATACAATATGTACTCTTCTGTATCTGGCTTCTTTCACTCAAATCATATTTCTGAAAAGAAACCATGTGTTGTGACTATTAGTTTGTTCCTATTTATTGCCTAGTCATTTTCCATTGTATGGGTATACCACAGTTTAGCCATTTACCTGTTGATGAACATTTGAGTGGTTTTTCACTTTTGGGGTTTTTGAGAATAAAGCTGCTACAAACATTTGTGCACAAGTTTTTGTATAGACATTCAAACTGTATAGGTTTTTTTTTTGTTGTTGTTTTTTTGAGACAGGTCTCACTACGCTGTCCAGACTTAACTCCTGGGTGCAGGAGATCCTTCCACCTCAGCCTCCAAGTAGCTGGACTACAGGTATGTACCGCTGACCCCAGTTACATGTTTTATTTTGGACTGCAAACATCCAGGAGTGACGCTGCTGGGTTGTATATGTTTAACTTTAAAGAATTTGCTTATTTTCCAAAGTTGTTCTGCCATTTTATATTCTCACGAGCAGTGAATGACAATCTAGTTCCTCCACATCCTTTCAACACTTTATATGATCAGTCCTTTTAAATTTAGTAATTCTAGTGAACATAACTGTATCTCATGATTTTAATTCATATTTTCTTTCTTTTTCTTCTTTTTTTTTTTTTGGAGTTGGAGTCTCACTCTGTCGCCCAGGCTGGAGTGCAGTGGCACAATCATAGTTACCACAGCCTCAACCTACTGGGCTCCAGTGATCCTTCCATCTCAGCCTCCCAAGTAGCTGGGACTACAGGCATGTGCCACCACACCTGGCTAATTTTTTTATTTATCGTAGAGATGAAAACTCACCATGTTGCCCAGACTGGTCTCAAACTCCTGGACTCAGGCAATCTTCTCACCTCAGCCTCACAAAGTGCTGGGATTACAAGTGTGAGTCACAATACTCAGCCACATTTTCTTGATAACTATAATATTGAGTATCTTTTCAAGTGTTTATTGGCCATTCATGTATTTTCTTTTTTAGTGATACATCTGGCCAAATCGTGTGCCGGCTATTTTCTTTTTTTTTTTTTTTGAGTTGGAGTCCTCACTCCATCACCTAGGCTGGAGTACAGTAGCACGCTCATGGCCACCCCAGCGTTGACCTGCTGGACTCCAGCAATCCTTTCGCCTCAGCCTTCCAAGTAGCCAGAACTATAGGTGTGTGCTACCACGCCCGGCTAATTTTTTTGATTTATTGTGGAGATGAGGTCTCACCAAGTTGCCCAGGCTGGTCTTGAAGCCCTGGGTTCAGGCAATCCTCTCGCCTCAGCCTCTCAAAGTGCTGGGATTGCAGGCTTGAGCCACCATGCCCAGCTACCAGCTATTTTTAAAATCACCTTTTTTTAAGTCTATGTTCTTTTTTTTTTTTTTTTGAGTTGGAGTCTTACTCTGTCACCCAGACTGGAGTGCAGTGGCCACTCCTGGCCACCACAGCCTAGACCTGCTGGGCTCCGGCGACCCTTTCGCCTCAGCCTTCCAAATAGCTGGAACTACAGGCACGTGCTACCACGCCCGGCTCATTTTGATTTATTGTACAGATGAAGTCTCACCAAGTTGCCCAGGTGGGTCTCGAACCCGTGGTCTCAGGCAATCCACACACCTCAGCCAAGTCTATCTTCTTATCACTAAGCTATAAGACATCCATATATATTCCATATATATTCTGGCTGGGTGCAGAGGCTCACACCTGTAACCCTAACACTTTGGGAGGTCGAGGTAGGATGACTGCTTGAGGCCTGGAGTTCAAGGTTACACTGAGTTAAGATTGCATCACAGCACTGCAGCCTGGGTGACAGACTATCTCAAAAAAAAAAGTTATATATACATAAAGTCCTCTATATGTTTTGCAAATTTTTCTCCAAGCTATGGAGAAAATGTTTTTCAAATTTTTAACAGGGCTTTCTAAACAATAAAAGTTTTTAATTTGGATGAAGTCCCTTTAATCAACTTTTTCTTTTATGGTTCATATTTTTTGTGTCCTAGGTAATAAATCTTTGCCTAAGTCAAGATCACAAAGATTTCCATCTGTATCTTCTTAAACTTTTATAGTTTTAGCATTTACTTACATTTATGTCTAAGATCCATTTTGATCCATTAACTATTATGATCACTATCAATTCTCCAAAAATCGATCTATACATTCAATGCAGTCCCAGTCAAAAATCCCAGCAGTTCTTTGGTAGACACTGCCAAACTGATACTAAAATCTATATGGAAATATAAAGGACCTAGAAAAGCCAAAACAATTTTGGAAGAGAAGAACAAAGTTTGAAGACTGAAGGCTTCTACAAAGTTGAAGTTACCTGATTTCAAGATTTACTACAAAGCCACAATAACTAAGAGTGTGGTATTGGTATATGGATAGACAAATCTGTGAACTAGAATAAAGAGTCCAGAAATAGACCTACACATATATAGTTAACTGATTTCTAACAAAGGCACTAGGTAATTCACTGGGGGAAAGGACAGTCTTTTCAACAAACTCAACCCTCTGGTCACACCACATACAAAAACTAACTCACAATGAATCACTCACAGTCATAAATATGAAAGACCATTCTCACTCTTAAATGTTTCCTTCCCTCTCACCCATCACCCTTTCCCCACTACCAATCAAAGCAACATCAGACCCTGGAGAATCAGAAATTTTGCAGCTGACTTTCAACCTTATTGGATTTATTTTTCTCCTGAAAACCACTTCATTTAACAAATGAAAACTGAAAAGAGAGATCAAGAAATCCCTGTCTGAGGGAACAAGCTGCCTGGTTTCCCAAAGAATCCCACAAGTATTCCGTCTCTAGTGGACTTACCTTGCCCTTCCGGAGGCGTCGCACTGTGTCACTGGGGCTCCAGTCATTGCTGTAATCCTGGAATATTAGCAACACATGAATCCCAGTAAGTTAAGGCATCAGAGTTATCAGTGTAACAGTTCCTCACCTCAAACTTATAGTCTTAGTCTCTAAGCGGGGAGATATCTTGTGGGGGGGAAGGGTTGAGAGAAAACAAAGAATTGGGATGGTCTTGTTTTGAGTTCCCAAAGGAACTAGAGCAGGGGCAATATACACAGGAGGAGACGGATCAAAGAGGGATGAATCAATGGACAAAACCATGAGTCCTATGCCTACTGGTTCAGGATTTTAACCTCTAGATGCAGTTAGCTTCAGAATTCTATTAATTAATGCCTAGCAAAGAGGGAGACACTTGAGACATGTTTCTTTTCTGACCTTAGAACATGGTTTCTTTCTTGTGAATCAATTTGCTTTGTGTAAGTTTCATGGGAATAGGAACTCCATCAAGCTTCTAGACTGCTGTGATGAACACTGGGTTTCCAAGTACAGCCTTCAAGCAGCAGTATAATGAATAGCAAAGCATGGCAAGACTGAGTCATTAAGTAGAGATTTTAAGTCCAAGTTCAACCCTTTTCTAGCTGTGAGATCCCAGGTAAGTCTTAATGTTTAGAAACCCAGTTTCTAACTCAGCACAAAGAGTTGGGAAAAATCAAGCAAGGAAGCTTGTGTCAAGTGTCAAATGTCAACTGCGTGAAGTATCATATCAGTGTATGCTGTCACTCACCCTATACTCCCCCTTGGGTCTCCCCAGCTCTGGAGCATAGCTTTTGGCAGGTGCATCTGACAAAGCTGAAAGAAAACAGGCAGCTGGTTCAGAAGGGCACCAAGAGTCCCGTCACTCCTCTCTTGTTTCCTTCCCACTTACACTATTTTTTTACTTGTAGGCTCCCAAGGTGTCTGTATAGCCAGAAGTGATTTCTATTCTTCCCCGAAGACAGCATCTCTATAAGTCACCCTTTCCCCTGTAGCCAGAATAATTTCTGCCTCCTTACTCAATATATAACAACTTCTCTAACAAAGACAGTAGATTCACAAGCAAGTTCTCCTACTCATCTAACCGTCAGCTGTCCCCATGACTCCTCAGATTGTACTCCAGATCAGTAATATCTTCCAGTAATCAAAAGAAGAGGGCCCAATGCCTACCATCAGAAAGGGACTGGAAACTTCCAGGTCTAGTTCTACCTACAGGTAAAGAACACAAGAAAGAAGAGGTCAACAGTTCAAGCCAGAGCTGTCCAGACTTGCTTAAGGACACAGTGTGCCTAGAACCTTATTATGCAATATGGGAACTTAAGGCTTAAAAAAGTTCATTCGACTTCTGAAATCTGAGATGTCACTGAAAAAGGGGGAACAAAACATTTTTAGTTATGGTGAAATACACACAACATAAGATTTACAATTTTAACCATTTTTAAGTGGCATTAAGCACATTCACATTGTATAGCCATCACCACTACCCATTTTGAGAACTTTTTCACCAGCCCAAACTGAGACTCTGCGCCCGTTAAACAATAACTCTCCCTGCCTTCACTCCCCAGCACTTGGTGACCCCATTTCATTTCTATCTCTATGAATCTGACTATTCTAGGTACTTTATGTTAATAGAGCAATATCTTAGTCCTTTTGCCCCTTTCTCATTTGATTTAACGTAATGTCTTCAAGTTTCATCCATGTTGTAGAATGTATAAAAATTTCTTTTTAAATCTAGATAATAATCCATTTCGTGTGTGTGTGTGTGTGTGTGTGTGTGTGTGTGTTTGTGTGTGTGTGTGTGTGTGTGTGTGTGTGTGTGTGTTGGATGCTTATTCTGTTGCCCAGGCTGGAGTGTGGTGGCACAACCATGGCTCACCGCTGCCTCGATCTCCTGGGCTCAGGCAATTCTTCCACCACAGTCTCCCGAGTAGCTGGGACCACAGGTACACGCCACCATGTCCGGCTAATTTTTTTCTTTTTCTTTTTTTTGGTAGAGATGAGATCTCTCTCTGTTGCCCAGGTAGGCTGGTTTCAAATTCCTGGACTCCAGGAGTCCTACTACCTCAGCCTTCCAAAGTGCTGTAATTACAAGTATGAGCCACTGTTCCTGGCCTCCAGTGCACGTAGATACCACATTTTGCTTATCCGCTCATCCATCAATGAACATTTGGGTTCTTTCCATCTTTTGGCTATTGTGAATAATGCTGAACACTGGAGTACAAACACCTGCTTAAGTTTCTGCTTTCAATTTTTTTGGCATACACCTTGAAGTGAAACTGCTGGATCATATGGTAATACTATGTTTCATTTTTTTCTTGTCTTTTTGTCTGTCTTTGTATTTAATTTTTTTGAGGAACTGCCATATCATCTTCCATAGTGGCTGCACCATTTTACAGTCTCACCAGAAATGTGCAAACAGTAGGGAGAAATTTTGATCTAGCAAGATTTCTTCGATACAGGTCACATGATTAATGTCAATTTTGCTCATCATGTTCTAGAACTCTAGTCCAGTTTCTCTGACTTTCTCTCAATTCTCCCACACCTAATTCTCAGCTGCCAGTTCCAATGTTAACTCTTTATCCTCTAATAATCTTTTACTTCCAGAGTAAATGAAAATTATAGCCTGAGCATTCTTTTTAAAAAAAAAAAAAAGGAGGACTTCCTTGTCCCTTTAACCATCACTCTTTACCTTTAAAAAAGCTGCTCAAGGAGTAGGTAGAAGTAGGTTTGGGTAGCTGTGCATAGGAGGAGAAACTGTTTCGGTTCTTTAGCTGTTCACGCCCTTCATGGGTGGACCCACTATTACCAGCAGTCTCTTTGATGGACCAAGAGATACCTGCGAGACAGTAAGAACTAAATCAGTAATGCTCATCCACAGTAAATCCTTGACATCCAATATTCAGCAAACTCTAAAAGCTTTTAACCAGAAGTCCTGGTCCCTTGGTTCACATGGGGAAGGGAGAAAAGACAGAATCAAACAGACTAATCAACAGAAAAACTGGGCAAAAGACATAAATAAGTAGATCACTGAAAAGAGAATTCAAATGGCTTTTAAACATATGAAAAGATGCTCGACCTCTTTTTTTTTTTTTTTTTTAGAGATGGTTCTTGCCATGTTGCATAACTAGAGTGTACAGGCTATTCACAGGTGCGATGGCTCACTGTGGCCTTGAACTCCTGGGCTCAAGCGATTCTCCTGCCTCAGTCTCTGGAGTAGCTGGAACTACAGGTGCATGCCACCTCAGACAGCTTTACTCTTAGCGTGTTACATATTTAAAATACATTGAGAAACCACTAGTCTCCTATGAGCTGAGGAAAGATTCAAAGCTTGATAATACCCTGTGTTGGCAAGGCCACAGAAAACAGAAACCCTCCTACACTGCTGGTGAGACACAAGTTGGCACAACTCCTGTGGAGGATAATTTGGCAATATCTCTCCAATATAGATGCAAATATACTGTGCCAGTAACCCCACTCCAAGAACAGATCTTCATATACTCGTCTATGAGTAAATACAATGTCACTGACAGAAATAGAAGCAACAAAAGATTGGAAACAATCTAAAATTCATCAACAGTGCACTGGCTCAGTAAGTTATGGTGAATCCATATGACTTAATACTGCACTGCTATTTTTTAAAAAGCAAGGTATAAAGTACGCTACCACTTATGTTAAAAAAGAGGGTAAGAATATACATAGTTCTAAGTGTATTTCCCATTGCAAAAAGATGGGAAAATGAATACACAGGAACCAAACCAATAGAGATTAATTTTTGGGAGGGCAGGGACTAAAAAGATTCATAACAGTGTGGAAGAGAAACTTTTCACTATATACCTTTACTTTACTTTATTTATTTATTTTATATGAGGAAGGACCCCCCCAAAACCCAGGATTTATTTATAAAAAATTGTGTATTTATTCTGACATGTTTAAACTTCAGTCACCAACAAAGTACTCTCTGTTTGATGCGATACTCTGTCAAGATGCTTTTCCCACTGCTCAAAACAGTTTTTGAACTTGTCGATTTTGATGCCTTTCAGTGCTTTTGCAGATTTTTGTTTCACCTCTTCCACATCAGCAAGATGTTTCCCTTTGAGGACTTTTTTCATCTGTAGTCCCAGTAACTCAAGGGGCTGAGGCAGGAGGACAACCTGAGGTCAGCCCAGGAGTTCTAGACCAGTCTGGGCAACGCAATGAGATCCCATCTTAACTGCTGGAGACCAGCTCCAGCCAGGTTCAGGGTACCCCAAAGGTGGAGATGGCGTCGGTGATTGGGAGGAAGAAGAAAGAGAGAGAGAGGGGGAGAGGGAGAGAGGGAGAGAGAGAGAGAGAGAGAGAGAGAGAGAGCGAGAGAGCAAGAGAGAGACTGGACTCCAGTCTAGTGCAGAAGCGATGTGTGTACTTTTTTATTTTTAAATCACATTACTGTATTTCCTATTTAAAAAAGCTTTTATTAAAAATGTTTCTTAAAAATCAGATGGACTTTGCAAAGGTGGTAAGTGGTATTTTATGTAGCAGCTGGGCAGCAACTTGGTGGCTAGGAAGTTGGTTCTGTCAACTAGTTATGAGTATCCGAGTCAGTAGTTCCTAAACATAACTACAAATTAGAATCGCCTACAGTGTTTATTAAAAATTGAGACTCTTTCTCCCCACAAGACCAACTGAACAGAATCTCTGGGGTAAAGCCTATGAATCTACAACTTTCATAAGCATGCCCAAATGAAACTATTTTGAAATAGCACTGGCCCTAGGAGCACAGACATAGCAACATGGGAACGACTGCTGTATCTCCCAAGAAGCCTTTTATAAGGCGAACCTTCGTCAGCAACAAGAGCCCTGGATATTATGCCCCTCCTGGGGCCTCCTCTACTTACTTCCCACGGGCTCCCCACTCCAGCTGACTCGCTCCAGGTCATCGTCGTCGTCGTCGTCCACAAAGTCTCGAAGGCTGTTCACAGCCCGCTTGGACTCCTTTAACTGCAGAGGGATGTAAGGCAGGGAGCTCAGGCAACCCTCACTTCCCACTTCCCTCGCTGACAACCAAGAAGGCTGAAGGCCTGGAACTTGAAGATGTCCCATGCTTTCACCCTCCACAAATTAAAGCTGAGCTTACTAGATATTTGCAGAGAAAAACAAACTGCTTTTTTAGCCAACACTACAGTCCAGTGGTAAAACAGTTATGAAGAATCAAACCACTTTTGAATGCTAATCGTATTCCTGGCAATGACTTGCTGTGTAAACCTGAGTGGATTTATTCACCTCTCCAAAAATGAGTCTATTTTCTTATTCGCAAAATAGACACAATAAAGGCGAACCTTCCAATCTAGCTCATCTTTCAAAAATAATAAATTAGATCATGTGAAAAAAACACTTCAGTTTCTTGGAGAGAAAAAGCTTCATCTGAAGAAAGTAAAGGACTGGGTGAAGTGCCTGTCATCCCAGCACTTTGGGAGGCTGAGATAGGAGAATCACTTGAGCCCAGGAGTTCAAGACCAGCCTGGGCAACTTAGCAAGACCTTACCTCTACAAAAATCAAAAAAGTAGCCAGATGTGGTGGCATGGTGGCACATGCCAGTAGTTCCAGTTATTCGGGAAGCTGAGGCTGGAGGATCGCCCTGAGTCCAGGTGGTCAAGGCTCTATTGAGCCATAATCATGCCACTTCACTTCATGCACTGCACTCCAGTCAGTAGCAGAGTGAGATCCTAAATTTTTTTTTAAAAATTGGTTTTCACAATCCATGAAGGCTTTTTCTTTTTTCTTTCTTTCTTTTTTTTTTTTTTTTTGAGTCAGAGTCTCACTTTGTCATCCAGGCTACAGTACAGTTGCATAATCATAGTTCATGGCAGTCTTGACCTCCTGGGCTAAGCAATCCTCCTGTCTCAGGCTTCCAAGTAACTGGGACTATCGGCATGCATCACCCTGCCTGGCTAATTTTTTTATTTTTTATTTTGTAGAGACGAGGTTTTGCTATGTTGCCCAGGCTGGTCTTGAACTCCTGGGCTCAAGCAAGCCTCTCGCCCAATCTCCCAAAGTGCTGGGATTACAGGCATAAGCCACCTTATCTGGCCTCATGAAAGCTTCTCTAAAGATCTGACCCAAAACATGTTTGAGCCTAATGGCTACACAGTCAAAAGCCAGGTTACCAAGGATGCACGGAGAAGGAATTTGAGAGTGGCACCATGGAGGAGGGTGTAACCTTCAGCAATTGTTTGTGGAAACCCACCTGTGAGAGCTCATCATCTTCATCATCAAAGGTGAAGGCCTTGAACTTGGAGCTATTCCAGTATTCCTCCTCATCTCCCTTTGTCCGATTCATCTGGAGTGAGAGGAAGACATATATAGTCCCTTTCTGGGTCTCCTCCAAAGGAGTTCCAAAAGCTTTCTTTAGGCTCCTTCACTACTAAGGGCTCCCCAAAATGAGGTATGTGGAAAGGAATCTGGTAAAACAAATATTGAGTCTTCCACATCACATCGGATACTTGGGTCTCCAACTGATCAAATAACATTTTGGACCCTCTAACTACTGAGACATAGTCCTTCATCCCACGGCATCTACTTTTGTTCAAGGTACTCTCTCAGGTGTTATAAGGGACAGAAAAAGGTGCCAGACACGGTCCTGTTCCTGAAGGAGGTGGCATACAATAGAGCTGAGGCATTCAGCACAGGAATATAGAAAGATAATAGTACAAGGCAAGCAAACGTTATCAGAATCCATTACAATCTCAGCTGACTACACAATGAAAATCAATCAAAACATGCAATACACAAAACAGGCCAAGCACAGTGGTTCATGTCTCGAATCCCAGCATTTGGGAGCCTGAGGCAAGAGGACTGCTTGAGTCCAGGAGTTCAGAACAACACAATGAGACCTTGTCTCTACAAAAAGTAAAAAAAATTAGCTAGGCACGGTGGCACGTACCTGTAGTCCTAGCTACTCAGGAGGTTGAGGAGGATGGATCCCTTCAGCCCAGAAGATCAAGGGGGGCAGTGAGCCGTGATCATGCCACTGTACTTCAGTCGGGGCAACAAAGTGAGACCTCGACTCAAAAAATTAAAAAATGCACAAAACGAAAAATTGCATCCATGTATTCAACAAGTATCTATTCAGTGCCATCTCTGAGATACTGTTCTAGGCTCTGAGAATACTATAGTGAATAAAACTGATAAATATCCTGCTTTCATATATAATTTTTAAATGCCTGAAGGAATGGAAAGCAAAGCAATTAAAAGAGGCAGAATAATCTTGCCTGTCTCTTCAAATCATGATTATTTTATTAACAGCTTTGGCCAAAATCTGTGAAATGAGGGTATGGTCCAGAAAAGAAAGCCTAAGACCGCAGTCCCTCTTATATCTACTTAAAATAACAAGTTTTGCCCTAGAATTACGAACTAAACTATCAATGCCAACTGTCTTAGAGTGAAAACTATGATTCACACCAAGGACTAGGTATAAAACTCCCACAGCATAAAAAATAACTCCAAAGGCAAACGGTGTCAAATTCTGAATGGCCAATTATTTTCCTTTTACTTCAGCAGCACCCTTATCAATGAAAGCTTGAGAAAAGAAACATCATGGTGGCCTCACTGAGGTTTCTGATGGCCGTTGATATACTCTACTGTCATTTCCTGTTTCCAACTCAGGGGACAGAAGGATGGCAAAAACATGGTGGGAACTTTCTACTATCTGGTCCTTTCCCATGGCAGACATCACTAATTGACTTCTACCAAAACTAGATGTTGCTTTAAAATCCTTTTCTGGATTTTAGGGCATCAAAACCAAATAAAAGAGCTGGCAGACAATGAAATCATCCCACAGAGGTACTGTAGTCAAGCAGCCTTGAGTTCAAATCTTCCTTTCTCTAATTTTGAGCAATCTGGAGAAAAGAATTTACTTCTCTGCCTTGGAGAAAATTATTTCCTGCCTCACAGTGTTATAGTGAAGAAGAAATAGTCTCAGGAACACCTATAAAAGTGCCTAGTGGAAAGTAAATATAAATGTTAGTTTCCCTTAGTAGTGAATACCATACTGATGTCTTTCTGTCTTGGCTTTCTCATCTGTAAAATGGGCAGAACAAATTACCTACCTTAGAGAATTGTTAAGAGGAGTAAACCAGCTAATACATGCAAAGTGCTTAGTGCCTGATTCAAAAATTGATGCTCAATATTCACTTTTATTACTAATATGCCATCATGGTACCTTGGTGAAAGCTAAAAAGAAAATATGTTTAAGCAAGCCTGAAGATTAAAAAAGCTAACTTAATACAAAACTTCTGAGTGGCCACAAACGACGAAACTGTGTATAGAGCACACAAATGTCTCTGGCACACATTCCAGTCCATAAAACACTTCATCCATCATTTGATTCCCAGAACAACCCTGTAAGGGATGCCTGACAGACTCCAGTTCCATTTCACTCATGAGGAAAGTGAGACCCAAGTATCAAAGCCACCTTGTTGGTTGCTCCTATTCCAAACTATATTCCAGGATTTCCACCTCCTAGGCCATTTCCAAACTTTGGGATGGTCCCTCTAGCTACCTATTTTTCACTCTTGGGAAAACTGTAGATCATACCTTCACTACAGTAAATCTACAGATACACAGAATGTGCCCAACAAACCCAGTAATCTGTCAGAGGATTTCTGAAATCTCTTTTTAACCATGCAAAGGCTGTGGATAGCTGACACCAATTTGCAATTCTAACGCCAAATGAGAAGCTGGATTTACATGGCAAGTACAGGTAATAACTTGACAGTTCTAGAAGTTTTAAAGCAATCAGGCACAATCTTAAGAGTGACTGAGAAAGGTGCTTCGACATGATTTAAAATACGGAGCTGTTAGCCGGGCTCGGTGGCTCAGCCTGTAATCCCGCGCCTTTGGGAGGCTGAGGTGAGTGGATTGCCTGACTCCGCGGATTCGAGACCCACCTGGGCAACTTGGCGAGACCGCATCTCTACAACAAATCAAAAAAATTAGCAGGGCCTGGAGCCCGGCAGGTCGAGGCTGTGGTGGCCGGGAACGTGCCACTGCCCTTCAGCCTGGGCGACAGAGTGAGACTCCTACTCAAAAACACAATAAAATAAAATACGGAGCTGTGCCTGGTCATCTCCGCTTACTGAGCCCACAAGGCGGGATGACAGGTCCGAGGGGAGAAAAGGAATATGACGTAGGAGAACAGAGGATCAACAAAAACACCACAACCAAGACGCTTTCTGCCCCAGAACGCTCCAGAAACTGGCTACTGAGAAGTCAGGCTCGGGTTCAAGCATCGTCTTCCGAGCCAGGCAGACACAGGTGGAGCTCATGAACTGGGACCAGAGACCGCGAGTCGAGCCGACTCCGAACGCCTAGGGCGCCACGGATCCGCCGCAGTCGCCACAGCCCGCAGGGGTCCGAGCCAAATGTCTGCTCCTGAGCCAACTCTCGGGGCTCTCCTGCCGCCCCAACCCCGTTCTCCAGCGCCCGAGGGCCGCCCCGACTGCCAGAAAAGCATCCGGCATCGGGCGAAGGAGGGGACTTAGAGGTGCCTCAGAGAAGAAGGGGAAGGGACCGAGATGCCTCCAACACTGGGACGGTGGCCGGACTCAGCCAGATACGCGGCCCAAGGGTCGTAGGACACCCTCACCTCTTCCACACCAGGCCCTCCCTCTCAGGACAGCGCCAGCATCCGCCGCCGCTGGACCAGTCTTTCTAGACAAGCTGTGCAGCTCAGAGAAGGGGCGGAAGGGGATATTCGAGGGGCGGAGAGACCGCGGTAAAGAAAGGGGCCGCGTGGCATGATGGGAGTTGTAGTTTCCTCGGCCTTGGCTGTCAGGCGCTATTCCAACGAGTCACGGAATTTTTTTGACTACAGCCCCCAGAAGCCCAGCGCCTCGCTCTAGGTCATTTCCTTTACGGTTAGCGCGACCTTCCGCGGTTATCCTGCGGGTCACTTAACAAGACTACAACTCCCATGAGGCTCAGCAGGGCCAATTTAAATTCCAAGGAAACAATGAAATGTGTTTGTTTCCCTACTGGTGAGCAATGGACGTATGAGGGGCTGGATTTCGGACCTCTCTGGGGCTAACCAGAGGGAGATAGAAAGAAGGGGCGGAACCTACGGTGCAGAGCGTTGGAACGGAAGTAGCCAGTGGGAGTGGGGAGGAGCCGGAAGTTAAGGCGGGGAGGGGGGGTGAGGGTGGAGGGAAAAGCAAGCCCGAAGGTGCTTGCGGCCGCTTCTAGTAGTTTCCAGGCGCTGCCGGGTGGCTGGCACCAAGCGGTCCTGAGGTTGTGACTGCGGCTGCTCGGGAGCTGGTGGCGGCGTGATAGGAGAGCCGATGGCCAAGTGGGGCGAGGGCGACCCACGCTGGATCGTGGAGGAGCGGGCGGACGCCACCAACGTCAACAACTGGCACTGGTGAGGGCCAGCAAGCAGGCCTCGAGAGCGCCACTGTCGGGGCTCCTGGAATCTCGGCCGGGACAGGGCTGGGGCTGAGGCAGCCCTGCCGGGAAATGGGCGTGGGCGCTTCCGATGCCGGGGCTCCGTAGCCCCCGACCCCTCTACCCCCCGGCCAGCGTCCCAGTGCTGGAGGCGAGGGGTCGACACGGAGGGCTGCGCCCCGCAGGAGGGTTTTCAGAGAGACAGAGGATCATGCATTGGCTGCAGCATCCCGCCCGAGCTGGAGGTGCTTCCTGCACGTGGCCGGAGGAGTCAGTGAGACCCAAACCTCTTCCGATTGTGTTGGGAGGTTGCTGTGGAGGGCATGGGGACGGGTCTGTAATTGCCGTCCTGCGGCCTGCGGTGACATTGAAAGACAGTCGTTGGGACCGCTGCCTCAGTCCTGCGGGAGAAGGCTTGAAACGTGTTCTGCAGGTGCTCAGAGCTCAGTGACACTGAAGACACGGTGGCCTCTCACCCGGAACTGTTAGTCGGCTGTGTTGACTCCAGGTTGCCAGGCAATCGTGGCTTTATAACCTGACCATCCTTAAAAGCCTGCCCTCCTTCACGAGGTCTTCCGGAAGTAACGTCAGCTGAACTTTGTTCATATTGTTTGTGCTGTAAATTTTTACTTTGTTGCAGTTCTTTTTGCCGTTATTTTCTCTGATCGTTAATAAGTCGGAAGACACCTAGCGATTTTTCTTCTCTACCTCAGCCTGTCTCCTCTCCGCTTAACATGCACAGAATACTTGACCTAATATTTGTCTTGTTTGTTTTGAAGCCCTGGACTTAACTGTTTTTGTGGCCATTTAGGGAGCGTGGAATGTGTAGAAAGTTTATAGCACAGGTCTGAACCTGATAGGTCAGCACCGCTAATGAGGTCAAGGTTATTGGCGTATTCTTTAATGGGCATTTTAGCCAAGTACTGGGTTCCGTGGTCCAGTCTGTTCTTGACCCCAGCAATATGAGCAGTTTTCCGCTTGGTCAAATGGGGGCGCCATGTTAAAGGGGCAAATGGTCCCCAGCACCATCATGCTGAGGCAAGAAAGCGTAATTTTCCACTTAGTTGATACCGGTCCCTACATCAGTTGTTTTTGTTGACAGTATGAGACGGGACCCAAAAAACCCGGAATTTATAAGTACTCTTCATTGGATGCATACACCTATCAAGATGCTTTTCCCACTGCTCGAAACAGTTTTTGAACTTGTCAATTTTGATGCTTTTTAGTGTTTCTGCCGTTTTTTTGTTTCATGTCTTCCACGTTGGTAGGGAAACAAAAGTCACTCGGGATGAGATAGAGTGGATAGAGAGGGTAGGGACTGGGGTCATTGTCATTTTGGGCCAGAAACTACTGAACATTCAGTGCCTCGTGGGCAGATGCATTGTCATGGTAGAATAACCAGTCGCCTGTTTGCCACAACTCAGGACATTCCTCACAAATCATGACACAATCTTCTCAGAACTTCCAGATAAAAACTTTAGTTGACTGTTTGATCCAGAGGAACAAATTTCAAGTGTGTTACAAGGGGCCCACCCTCCAAAAGATAATTCTGGTGTTTTATAGAGGGGTCTCCCCTTATGTGACCCCTTGTCTTTGTAAAAGAGGGTGACATGTTTGTGGACACACAGGAGGGGGACTGAGAGTGTCTGTTCTTTGCAAGCTATTTATCAGGCTTCTTTTAACCTTGCTTTCTCTGGCATGAAGCAGTGTGTCCTCCATTTGACTGCTGGTCATAGCTTGGTTTCCATTTTGCAGGACAGAGAGGGATGCATCAAACTGGTCCACGGATAAGCTGAAGACCCTGTTCCTGGCAGTGCGGGTGCAAAATGAGGAAGGCAGTTGTGAGGTGACAGAAGTGAGTAAGCTTGATGGAGAGGCGTCCATCAACAATCGCAAAGGCAAACTTATCTTCTTCTATGAGTGGAGCATCAAACTGAACTGGACAGGTAGGTCTAGGTGGGGCTGTCAGGGATGAGATTAACTGGCTGCAGTTGAGTGTTAAGCAGCTGCAGAGCACGCTGGGAGTTAATGAACTTTTGAAGGGAGAAGACAGTGCTTTGGAGTCCTGGTTAAAGCAGTATTGGGTGCTGATATTTCTTTGCTGCAGTGAATGGAAATCTGAAATGGATTTCCTCTCTGTGAAGCCCAGGGGTCCCACCACTGCATCTTTAGGCCTTGGTCTGCATTAGGACACATAAGGTGGGTATTTCCTCACACCAGCTATGTCTGTCTTGTGAATGATTTAAAAGGGGAAGGGAGTTTTTTTAGTCTAGGTCTTCTTTTTTTTTTTTTTAACTCTCTATAATGTTAATCTAACAGGTCATACCACTGTGTTAATAAAGCTTGTATGTGACTATATTTGGGGACTGTTGTATCTACCTTTGGTTTAATGTCCCTTCTGTATGACATTAGGAAGGAGTTGGGGGTCATATGTATGCCTCCCTGGGATGGTCCCAACTGCTGGGAGGCTGGATGTGAAAGGCCCTAAAGCTAAGAGAGCACAAGGAAGCTGCCGTCTGTGTCTGGGTGAAGCGTTATGTGCGTTTATGTTTGATAAACATTTCTCAAGTGACAGTCATAAAGAGGGGTGAAGGTAGACCCCTCTGTAAGTTTTGCAAATTTGTTTTTGGAAAGTTCCCCTGAGGTATAATGGTCTGGAAGGAATTCTTGGTTTCATCTTGCCATATCCTTTTTTATAGATTGAGAAACTGAGGCGTAGAGAGATGAAGGTAAACTTTAGAAAAAAGTTCTGCTCTAGGGCAGTGTGAGTGTTTCTAGACATCACTGTACTGTGCAAAACTGCTCAACCGAAACACAAGGCTTGTAGGGAGGATGAGGGTAGGGACCCAGTACACAAAAGCATCATTAGCAACACATTTTTAAAAATAACAGGCAGAGCTAAAGATTGGTAGCACAGTTTTACACACGTTAGATGGTAAGAAATAGAGAAATACTGCAATAAATATGGTGCTGTATCATGAGAAGGCCCGGAGTTTACTTGTGGAAGTGGGCATCAGGAGGGTTACAGCTTGAGGGCTGCTGTGGAGCGGTGGCAGAAGGGTTATCTGGTCGGAAGGGACATCACAGCACCAGGTGTGGATGAGTGCAGCTTGCAGCACATGGTGGACTGAGGGCCCTGGCAGCTAGTTGTTTGAGATGTGTGTGCTTCTGTGTATTCCTGTGTAGCTGGGTCTGGTTTTCTAGATGTTTCACACGGATAGAGTTACATATAAGCAAACGTGAAATTTCCATTATTAAGTTATTCCCTGATATTTCAGCTGCATTGGAATAAGTTTATATTTTTAAAACTAGTGTTCTAGCAGAACTATTGGCTATTGACCCAAGTCCTTCCTGGTAGAATTCTTGTTAGTAACAAATCTGTGTAGCTCTTGGGCTCTGGTAACCTGGTGAGGAAAAACATTTCCTGTGACGCGGTGGGGTTGGTTACCTCTGGCATGTGGCGTGCTCTCAGAGTAAGGGAGGGGGTCAACTTTGCTGGCCAAGAGAAGCGTAAGTGGGGTAGCAGGGAGGACCCACAGCAGAGACCTTTCCTGCATAGGAGGAGACTGATGGCATTGCATTGCTTTTGACAGGGACTTCCAAGTCAGGAGTGCAATACAAGGGACACGTGGAGATCCCCAACCTGTCTGATGAAAACAACGTGGACGAAGTGGAGGTTTGTGCTTCCTCACTTCTCATCTGAGTCCTCCATGTCCTCTCATTCTCAGATGAGAACAATGACCTGCCAGTCAAGGTTAATAGCCCTGCCTTGGTCCAAGCATTCAGAATCCCAGTCTGCAGATGATTTTCTAGGTATATGGTGTCAATGGATGCTTCCAGAGCAACTTGCACTTTTTCGATTTCTTTGCTGTGTCTAGCAACATGGGTTCTAACGTTAGCCGCTTGGCATAGAGGACTCAAGAAGGAACACGAATGGGGATTTTTACGAATGCCCCAACCCTCACACGTTTCCTTTGGAAATGTCAGCAGTTGTCTGGTTGCTCAGCACCCACATTCCGTAATGAGGTGCCCCTCGGGTTATTTACCACCTACTTCTGATCTTTCACTCAGATTAGTGTGAGCCTTGCCAAAGATGAGCCTGACACAAATCTCGTGGCCTTAATGAAGGAAGAAGGGGTGAAACTTCTAAGAGAAGCCATGGGAATTTACATCAGCACCCTCAAAACAGGTATCCCTTGAGTAGTTCTGTATGCCTTGAGGAGGTAGTTTTCCACCTGTCAGACTCTGACTTGGGCTTGACAGTCCTCTCCTCGGCAAGTGGGTGAAGATCTTGTGGGCGGGGGCTTGTTTCATCTTAAAGTCAGTCTATAAGTTCTGAGTAAGGGAAAGATCTGGAGCTGCGTTGTCTAACGTGTTGGCTGTTGAGCACTGGAAATGTGGCTAGGCCAAACCAAGATGTGCTGTGAGTACAGAACACACCGTGGACTTGGAAGACTTGTTACGAAGCATTGTGTTGGTATAATGTAAACTGTCTCAAAAATCAATAACTTGCTGAAGTGATAGTTTGGGTATATTAGGCTAAATATACTGTTAAGATTAATTTCAGCTGGGCTTGGTGGCTCAGCCTGTAATCCCGTGCCTTGGGAGGCTGAGGTGAGTGGATTGACTGAGCCCGCGGGTTCGAGACCCGCCTGGGCAACTTGGCGAGACCTCATCTCTACAATAAATCAAAAAATTAGCTGGGTGTGGTAGCGCGCACCTGTAGTTCCAGCTACTTGGAAGGCTGAGGAGGAAGGATCGCCGGAGCCCAGCAGGTCGAGGCTGCGGTGGCCGGGAGCGGCCACTGCACTCCAGTCTGGGCAACAGAGTGAGACTCCAACTCAAAAAAAAAAAAAAAAGATTAATTTCATCTGTTTCATTAACATTTTATGGCTACTAGAACATTTAAAACTATCTTTAGGCTCACATGATGTTTCTATTGGACAGCGCTGATCTAAAGACTTGGTATCCATAGACTCGTTACTTGACTAAGTCCTGGCCTACCCTTGATATACATGCTTCAGGGATGCTTAGGTGGTTAGACTAGAGGTCACCTCAGTTCTTCCCTGGGGTTCCATTTCTGCCATTTTGTTCTGATCTTCATGTTGGGGGTACATAAAATGACCATCAAGGGGAACCATCCAAGCAGGTGATGCCTTTTTTAGGGAAACCAGTGCTCCAGTGCTGTGACCAGGTATGGCTGTTCCACAGAGGTGAGGCAGCGTAGAGGACAGGCACTGAACATGCTTAGATGCTGGGTCGTCACCCACTTGTGAACCCATTGAAGTGCCATTTCATTCACTGGCTGTCTTTCATAGTTGACCTCCTGTGCACTTAACAAGTTGTGATACTTTTAATTGTTGGGGATTAAGCTTTTTAAAATAATCCCAGTGGACATAGTATATTCTGTGGAGTACACACAGATATCTGTCTGACACTGACCAATGGTAAAGATGTAAAACAAACCCTTCTTTCCCGGTCACTCAGCTGGGTTAAGATGGCTACTTGTCAGGCTGTAAGGGAGCCCCGCATCCAGCTTCTAAGAAGTAACTTCTGTGAGCTGCGATTTTCTCTTTTCAGAGTTCACCCAGGGCATGATCTTACCTACAGTGAATGGAGAGTCAGTGGACCCAGCAGGGCAGCCGGCACTCAAGACCGAGGAACGCAAGGTAAGCGGAATCCCCACAGAGGAGCTGAGAGACTGCCTTCCTCTTATTCCACGTGTGGCTCTTTCTCTCTGACCCTGACCTCTAAGCCAAGCAGCCCACGATTTGCTTGAGTTGTATTTCAGAGCTAGGTAGTTACCTGCTCAGCTTTAACTTGGTTTGTATTCATTTATAGCAGGCCTCGGGGACTTCAAAGTCTGACTCTTGAATATGTTTAACACCTACTAGGAGCTTGTGAACAAAAAGGGTGGTCTTTACCTACATAAGTCTTCAGTCATATTTCTACTGGGACCTGGTATTTCATTCTTTAAAATTACAGGTCTCATCAAAGAGTCAAGGGTTAGATCACTGACTTCATCCATTGGGAAATTGATCGCTCTCATCCCAGTTGCAGGCTGTTTGCAGGGCGAGCAAGTGTTTTCGCTAGAGTGGTACTTGATGGTTCAGGCTCAGTGCCTGGTTTAAAGCCCTGCTTCTCTTTTGTCAACACAGTGAAGGGTAGCCATTCTGGAAGTGGGGAGAGAACTGCTGCCAGCTATTTAAGCATAGAAATTGAGAATTACACTGAGCTCTTCAGAAATGTCTAATGATTTGACTGGTCCATTAGCTGATGGGCTTTCAAGTGATACTAAGAGTCTTTCTCTTAGAGTGGTTGCCTTTAATAGGAATTGTTCAAGAAGAGTTCCCCTCGTGACCGATACACCTACACATTCAAATTCCCTTCACATCCCTCCTCCCTTCCCCCCCCCGAAATAAGTAGCCTTGGTGGTAAAAATTCCTGTGAAAATGAGTGGTAGGTGATTAAGGTTGTTCATTACTCAAAACTGATCATTTTTACTGTCATTTCACAGGCCAAACCTGCTCCTTCAAAAACCCAGACCAGACCTGTTGGTGTCAAAATCCCCACTTGTAAGATTAGCCTTCGAGAAACCTTCCTGACGTCAGCAGAAGAGCTCTACAGAGTGTTTACCACCCAGGAGGTCAGTGAGACCTTACCCTCAGGCCTCACGCCATCTGCCATTCCAGGTGGCTTGCGTTGTGGCCACGTCCCCTCAGCAGCGTGCAGAGGAGGCTGTGATGCCTGGAACATTGAGGTTGTCGTCAAAGTGGATTTTCCTTCCTGCTCTTTTTTCCCTCTTATTTTTTTAAAGGTGAGGTCTCACTGTGTTGCCCAGACAGGACTCAAACTCCTGGGCTCAAGTGATCCTCCTGTTTCAGCCTTCCAAGTAGCTGGGACTGCAGGAGCACACCACCACACCTGCTGTAGTTGCCTGTTGTAGTTTTGGGTGATGTAAGTGGGAACCACTGAATCCTTCTCATTGGAAAAGCAAATGGCCATTCTCGTCACACTGTTGTGCAAGGGAGTCTGGGCTCTTCCTATGTGCAGCTGCCTATGTTGTCTGTTGCTTTGTGGGGCTGGGAGCGTGACTGAGTTCGGCTGTTATCATCGGATAGCAGGGACATTTGGGATACCTGCAAGTTCCCGTATACTTGGGCAACATCTCGAGATCTTGTCTTTTTAAACAAAACTTTAAATACAGCCATAGATTAGGGGGTACTGTGTGGTGGGTGGTGTATACCTGTGTGTTCTGCTCCTGAAACTTTCTCCTGTGATGGTTCTGTCCCTCTTAGAAAAGCAAAAACTGAGAATCAGTTAAATGGAGTAGGTTTTCGAGAAACAGGAAAAGAAGCGTTATCAGCATATTGTACTGTATTTCAGAAAGTTCTGAGTTGATTGCAGCAATGTGTTAGTGACCTGGCTGTGCTGGAGACGGCATTCGAGGCTGACTTAGGACGCCTGCTACCTCAAAGGCCTGACAGGCACAGCCATCATCTCATTCAGATTGAACTTAGTACCTCAGAAGAGACTTGCAGCTGGGTCTCTGCGTCAAACCTTGCTGAGGTTTTCAGAGTACATTTCTAAGGGAGGATACCTGACACTTTAAACCTTGTGTTCTTTAAAAATTTTGTAGGGTATTTATATTACCTATTTTTTATATATATATGAAGACTTTTTGAAGGTGAAGATGGTACCATTGGGTGGTGAACACAGCAGATGACAGGGATGTGACAAATAGAGAACTTCTCAGAGATGAGGCCTTGTTTTTAGAGTTGGCTCATGGAATTCTCATTTAGTTTAGAATTTTCTTTCATAAGCGCTTTCTCGTATCTTTCTTAACCTTATGCTACACAAATAAATAAATAAAGGGAAAAGTGAGTGGGTCCAAAGCAGTGGCATCGTGGGTTCCGAAAGAAGTCCTGAGGTCACACCTGGTCTGCGGTGGTGCCGCACAGAGGGCACCCGGGTCCCGCCCATTGGGCAGCGCGCGTCCTTGGAGAGGAGTCGGAGGTGCGGGCTCGGCTGCATCTGTCCCTGGGTCCTCCTGCGAGCCCTAGGTCTTCTCCTACCTCCTTTTCCCCTACAGCTGGTGCAGGCCTTCACCCGTGCTCCTGCACTGCTGGAAGCAGACAAAGGTGGAAAGTTTCAGATGGTGGACGGCAACGTCTCTGGGGAATTTATCGACTTGGTGAGTGCTGTGGGCCCGGACCCAGCTCGTAGCCTCTTTCTGGTCAGAGGAGTGATGCTCCTCCTTCCCTCAGCTCTGTGGGTAAAACGTCAGCCTTCTGTTTCTCAGAAAAATGTTGTGATTTGGATTCGCTTGCAAGTAGTAGAACTGCACAGACAATAGATACTGTTCAGAGGGTGGATAGTTGATCCTAGCTGGGTTTGCGGGCATTGGGATCTGTGGATAGACGGCACTCTTTGATTGTTTCAGGTCCCCGAGAAGCATATTGCGATGAAATGGAGGTTTAAGTCTTGGCCGGAGGGTAAGTAGGCATATTGGTGTATTGCCATTACCCCCGGAACCTTTTAGTTCTGCCCTAGTCTGAAGCCCAGACGGAAGCCCTGGATCTGAAGCCTCCCCCCTTCCCCCTGCCTTTCCGCAGGGCACTTTGCCACTATCACCTTGACCTTCATGGACAAGAATGGAGAGACTGAGCTGGGGGTGGAAGGCCGCGGCATCCCTGCTCCCGAGGTAGAGCGGACGTGTCAGGGCTGGCAGCGGTACTACTTTGAGGGCATCAAACAGACCTTTGGCTACGGCGCACGCTTATTTTAGGGCCAGCGGGGGCTCCAACCTGCCCAACACCTCGGTCAGGCCCTCTCCTGGCGGGCTTGCGACTCACAGGATTGCACCATCCCAGCCGCTAATGTGGGGCCGGGGCCCCTCCCCTCCACATATACCTTGGGTTTGTGCATGTTTTCTGCTGGGTGGGATCAGAGGGCGATTTCTCTTTTATGTGTACATACGCTAAATAAACGTAATTTAAAAAACATGCACGTCTGGGCCTGTGTTGATTGGATGGCTGGTACTGAGTTCTCCAGAAGGTTTTAAATTCAAACATGGGAGGGAGAGGCCTCATCTTACTCTGGGTACGTGCAGGAAGCGGCCTGAAGGGAGCATCTCACTGCCAAGCGTCCTAAGCAGTCTTCTTTCTTAGTGCAGACTGGCCAAAAGTTTCGTTTTACCCGTAAACGTAGGGAGGGTTGGCGCTCTGGGGTAAAAAGCCCAAACAGACACTGTGCCGCTCCTGCTGGTGGAGGCGGCACCTTGATCTTCCCATGGCCTCACCCTCTCGCAAGGGATGCTCGCCAGGTCCTGGGTTGAGATGTACAAGTAGAAACGGAGGCTGCCAGCCCGTGGCTGCTTCTGCTTATTGAGCAGTTACTAAGTGCCAGGCGCTACACTAAGCGGCTTCCTTGTATTGGTTCATTTCATCCCTGTAACAGCCCTGTGAAGTGGGTACTGTCATCATTTGTTTTATAAGACTTAAACTTTGGATTTCTTCTTTTTTTTTTGTTGGAGTCTCACTCTGTCACCCAGGCTAGAGTGTGGTGGCAGGCTCATGGCCACTCACCACAGCCTTAACCTGGGCTCAAGTGATCCTTCCACCTCAGTCTTCCAAGTAACTGGAATCACAGGTGCATGCCACCACGCCCTGGCTAGTTTTTTGGTTTATTGTAGAGATGAGGTCTTGTTGCCCAGGCTGGTCTCGAACCCTTGGACTCGGGCAATCCTCTCACCTTCCACCTCCCAAAGTGTCAGGATTACAGGCGTGAGCCACTGTGCCTGGCTCAGGTTTCTTCTTTAAAGAATTTTCTTCTTTTAAGAATTTTACATAGATACTTGCTATAGATGAGCCTTGGCTTTTTTTTTTTTTTGAGTTGGAGTCTCACTCTGTCACCCAGACTGGAGTGCAGTGGCCGCTCTCAGCCACCGCAGCCTCGACCTGCTGGGCTTCGGCAATCCTTCCGCCTCAGCCTTCCGAGTAACTGGAACTACAGGCGCGCACTACCACACCCGGCTCATTTTTGACTTATTGTAGAGATGCGGTCTCGCCAATTTGCCCAGGCAGGTCTCGAACCCGCGGGCTGAGGCAATCCACTCGCCTCAGCCTCCCGAAGGCGCAGGATTACAGGCTGAGCCACCGAGCCCAGCTGAGCCTTGGCTTTCTTAAATAATATATCCCAGATCCAGCAATATTAGGCAGAGTTGGGATTTGACAACAAGACTGTAATTGGACCCCTGCTCAGGAAATAAATGTCTTTAGAGTATTTTAAAATACCTGGTAGCATGAAGCAAGTTTGCTGGGCACTGACTATATGCCAAGCGTTGGGGACCTCCTAGTGGGGTCAGACTGCCACACTGCGGGAAGAGGCACCCAGCTGAACAGGGAGAGTCGCTTTTCCAGATGAGACCTGCTCTGACTTCCCACACTTTATGTGAGCTGGGGACTCTGAGCCAGATGCTAGCCCTTGCGCTACAGCTGTCCCCTTCCTCTGTGTTTGGCTGTCAGGGGGTAGTGAGGCCTGCAGGCTGATCCCGCCAACGCACTTGGCCAGAACTTTGTGGTTAAAGCAGAAAATCAGAGTTGTGACCTGTATCACTTAGACCCCCTGACACTGTCTTTGGCTTGAGTTACTCAGGAGAGTACTGAGCTGAGGCAATTCACATCGAATTTGGCATTATACCTGCCTCCCAGGGGGCCAAAGCCACACCTTTTGGTGAAGAGTCTGAACTCTGGCTTGAATCAAACCAACAGGCCTCTCGTAACAGACTCCTGACACCAAGGCTGTTAACAAAGCCTGGTGCCCTCTCACACCCGGCTGGGAAGTTACCAGTTCCAGAATACTCGGAAAAAATCCAAAGTAGAGATTCCCAACACCTTAGCAAAAACCAGGGCCTGGGCTAAGTACCTGTCATGCGACCTGCTCCATCAGGGGCATCCCAGGACTGATGGCCGTTTCCTTTTTCTTCTTCTTCTTTTTTTTTTTTTTTTTTTGAGTTGGAGTCTCACTCTGTCGCCCAGACTGGAGTGCAGTGGCCGCTCCCAGCCACCGCAGCCTCGCCCTGCTGGGCTCCGGCGATCCCTCCGCCTCAGCCTTCCAAGTAGCCCGAACTACAGGCATGCGCTACCACGCCCGGCTCATTTTTATTTATTGTAGAGATGAGGTCTCACCAAGTTGCCCAGGCGGGTCTTGAACCCACGGGCTCAGGCAATCCACTCACCTCAGCCTCCCAAAGGCACGGGATTACAGGCTGAGCCACCGAGCCCGGCTCTGATGGCCGTTTTCAACTCCTAACCACTGTCCTTTGGCTGATAGCGTTTCAGTGAGGCATCTGAGCCTAAAAGGTAGAATGGTGTTGCTAAAAATAAACCGTGGACCTGGCTGGACTGGGGTCTGCATGGTAAATGTTCCACTTTCTAACAAATTGGGCCAATTTCCTGATCTGTAAACTGGGTATAATGGGTCCCTTGTGCGAGCACTCGAGATGACAGATGTGGACGCCCTGGCACGCGGCATCACCTAGCAAATGGTGCCTGTTGATGTGGGACTCAGAAGCCCAAATGTGTTCCCTTAAGCCGCAGTCGATACTTTGAAAAACTGGTGAATTTTCTTAAGCCAGAAAAGTGAGTGGGTCCAAAGCAGTGGCATCGTGGGTTCCGAAAGAAGCCCTGAGATCACCCCTGGTCTGTGGTGGTGCTGCACAGCGGGCACCCGGGCC